>NC_060176.1:74917076-74974576 GCF_021184085.1 Oncorhynchus gorbuscha
CTTTTTGAAAGGGTATTTTTCTTTTTCACTATCACTCCATCAGTTCCTCCCTACAGAAATCAGCTTGAGGTCTCGGGCTGCAAGGTGGCTACGTGGAATGAAACAACGGTTACACTTAGGACAGGTAGAAAAAGCAATTGGCTTTTCTGAGTGTTTTGGGCTGGAGAATATTTTTTGCTGCCTGCCGTTATTTCACAATGTCCCAGTTGTTGTCACTCCTGGTCACTGGTTCACAGTACTCCTGAGTGGCGCAGCGGTCTAAGCAGTGCTAGAGGCGTCACTATAGACCCTGGTTCGATTCTGGGCTGTATCATAACCGGCTGTGATCAGGAGTCCCATAGAGCGGCCCACAATTGGCCGAGCGTTGTCCGGGTTAGGGTTTGGCCGAGCGTTGTCCGGGTTAGGGTTTGGCCGAGCGTTGTCCGGGTTAGGGTTTGGCCGAGCGTTGGCCGGGTTAGGGTTTGGCCAAGCGTTGTCCGGGTTAGGGTTTGGCCGAGCGTTGTCCGGGTTAGGGTTTGGCCGAGCGTTGTCCGGGTTAGGGTTTGGCCGAGCGTTGTCCGGGTTAGGGTTTGTCCGGGTTAGGGTTTGTCCGGGTTAGGGTTTGGCCGAGCGTTGTCCGGGTTAGGGTTTGGCCGGGTTAGGGTTTGGCCGAGCGTTGTCCGGGTTAGGGTTTGGCCGGGTTAGGGTTTGGCCGAGCGTTGTCCGGGTTAGGGTTTGGCCGGGTTAGGGTTTGGCCGAGCGTTGTCCGGGTTAGGGTTTGGCCGGGTTAGGGTTTGGCCGAGCGTTGTCCGGGTTAGGGTTTGGCCGGGTTAGGGTTTGGCCGAGCGTTGTCCGGGTTAGGGTTTGGCCGAGCGTTGTCCGGGTTAGGGTTTGGCCGAGCGTTGTCCGGGTTAGGGTTTGGCCGAGCGTTGCCCGGGTTAGGGTTTGGCCGAGCGTTGTCCGGGTTAGGGTTTGGCCGAGCGTTGTCCGGGTTAGGGTTTGTCCGGGTTAGGGTTTGGCCTGGGTAGGCCGTCATTGTAAATAAGAGTTTGTTCTTAACTGACTTGGTTAAATTAAAACAATTAAAAAGCAAGGGGATAGAAACACATAAAACCAAACAACCCAATTAAGATAATGTATTCCAACCAAATGAATTAGGCTCCTATATACTATATCCCTATATAGTACAGTATATCCCTATATATCGGCAATGAAAGCCTACTGACATTTACTCCTGAGGTGCTGACCGGTTGCACACTCGACAACCACTGTGACTATTATTATTTGACCCCGCATGTCATCTATGAACATTTGAACATCCAGGTCATGTTCTGTTATAATCTCCACCCGGCACAGCCAGAAGAGGACTGGCCACCCCTCAGAGCCTGGTTCCTCTCTAGGTTCTTGCCTTTCTAGGGAGTTTTTCCTAGTCACCGTGCTTCTACACCTGCATTGCTTGCTGTTTGGGGCTGGGCTGGGTTTCTGTATAGCACTTTGAGATATCAGCTAATGTAAGAAGGGCTTCATAAATACATTTGATTTGATATACTATATCCATATATACTATATCCCTATAAACTATATACTACGTCCTTATATACTATATACTATATAACAAAGCCCTGTATACTGTATACTATATCCTTATATACTATATCCCTATATACTATATCACTATAAACTATATCCCTATATACTACATATATACACGACCGTTCAAAAGTTTGAGGTCACTTAGAAATGTTGTTGTTTTTGAAAGAAAAACACATTTTTTTGTCCATTAAAGTAACATCAAATTGATCAGAAATACAGTGTAGACATTGTTAATGTTGTAAATGACTATTGTAGCTGGAAAAGGCAGATTTTTTTTATGTAATATCTACGTAGGCGTTCAGAGGTCCATTATCAGCAACCATCACTCCTGTGTTCCAATGGCACGTTGTGTTAGTTAATCCAAGTTTATAATTTTAAAAGGCTAATTATCATTATCAAACCCTTTTGCAATTATGTTCACACAGCTGAAAACTATTGTCCTGAATAAAGAAGCAATAAAACTGGCCTTTAGACGAGTTGAGTGTCTGGAGCATCAGTATTTGTGGGTTCGATTACATGCTCAAAATGGCCAGAAATAAGCAACATTTTTTCTGAAACTCGTCAGTCTATTCTTGTTCTGAGAAATGAATGCTATTCCATGCAAGAAATTGCCAAGAAACTAAAGATCTCGTACAACGCTGTGTACTACTCCCTTCACAGAACAGAGCAAACTGGCTCTCACCAGAATAGAAAGAGGAGTTGGAGACCCCAGTGCACAACTGAGCAAGAGGACAAGTACATTAGAGTGTCTAGTTTGAGAAACAGACCCCTCCGTATTCTTCAACTGGCAGCTTCATTAAATAGTACCAGCAAAACACCCGTTTCAACGTTAACAGTGAAGAGGCGACTCGGGCCTCGGGATGCTGGCCTTCTAGGCAGAGTTGCAAAGAAAAAGCAATATCTCAGACTGGCCAATAAAAAGAAAAGATTAAGATGAGCTTAAGAACACAGATACTGGACAGATGAAGATTGGAAAAAAAGTGTTATGGACAGACAAATCTGAGTTTGAGGTGTTCAGATCACAAAGAAGAACATTCATGAGATGCAGAAAAAAAAATAAAAGATGCTTTAGAAGTGCTTGACACCATTTGTCAAGCATGGTGGAGGCAATGTGATGGTCTGTGGGTGCTTTGGTGGTGGTAAAGTGGGAAAACAAGGACATTCCAAGTGACCGTAAACTTTTGAACGGTAGTGTATATATAGTATATATCCCTATATAATATATCCCTATATACTATATCCCTATATACTATATACTATACCCCTATATACTATATACTATATCCCTATATACTATATCCCTATATAATATATCCCTATATACTATATCCCTATATACTATATACTATACCCCTATATACTATATACTATATCCCTATATAATATATCCCTATATACTATATCCCTATATACTATATACTATACCCCTATATACTATATACTATATCCCTATATAATATATCCCTATATACTATATCCCTATATACTATATACTATACCCCTATATACTATATACTATATCCCTATATAATATATCCCTATATACTATATCCCTATATACTATATACTATACCCCTATATACTATATACTATATCCCTATATACTATATCCCTATATACTATATCCCTATATACTATATACTATACCCCTATATACTATATACTATATCCCTATATAATATATCCCTATATACTATATCCCTATATACTATATACTATACCCCTATATACTATATACTATATCCCTATATAATATATCCCTATATACTATATCCCTATATACTATATACTATACCCCTATATACTATATACTATATCCCTATATACTATATCCCTATATACTGTATACTATATACTATACCCCTATATACTATATCCCTATATACTATATCCCTATATACTATATACTATATCCCTATATACTATATCCCTATATAATATATCCCTATATACTATATCCCTATATACTATATACTATACCCCTATATACTATATACTATATCCCTATATAATATATCCCTATATACTATATCCCTATATACTATATACTATACCCCTATATACTATATACTATATCCCTATATACTATATCCCTATATACTATATACTATACCCCTATATACTATATACTATATCCCTATATACTATATCCCTATATACTGTATACTATATACTATACCCCTATATACTATATCCCTATATACTGTATACTATATCCCTATATACTATATACTATATCCCTATATACTATATCCCTATATACTGTATACTATATACTATATCCCTATATACTATATCCCTGTATACTATATCCCTATTTACTATTTACTATATCCCTATATATAGGGATACTATGTATACTATACTATTCCTATACACCATATATTTATATACTATATCCCTGTATACTATATACTATATCCCATATCCCTGGCAGGGATGGCAGGGTAGCCTAGTGTTTAGAGTGTTGGACTTGTAACCGCAAGGTTTTCCAGCTACTATATCCCTATATACTATATCCCTATATACTATATTCTATATCCCTATATACTATATCCCTATATACTATATCCCTACATACTATATTCTATATCCCTATATACTATATACTATATCCCTACATACTATATTCTATATCCCTATATACTATATACTATATCCCTTATTTCCAACACATTTTTTTCCTCCAACGAAAGTCCTTAAATAAAAGTATCAGCTGACAACCTCATCCCATCCAATACTATAAAGCATTGGTATACAGTCGTGTCCAAATGTTTTAAGAATGACATGAGTATTCATTTTCACAAGGTCTGCTGCCTCAGTTTGTGTGATGGCAATTTGCATATACTCCATTATGTTATGAAGATGGATCAGATGAATTGAAATTCATTGCAAAGTCCCTCTTTGCCATGCAAATGAACTGAATCCTAAAAAACATTTCCACTGCATTTCAGCCCTGCCACAAAAGGACCAGCTGCCATCATGTCAGTGAATCCCTCATTAACACAGGTGTGAGTGTTGACGTGGACAAGGCTGGAGATCCCTCTGTCATGCTGATTGAGTTCGAATAACAGACTGGAAGCTTCAAAAGGAGGGTGGTGCTTGGAATCATTGTTCTTCCTCTGTCAACCATGGTTACCTGCAAGGAAACACATGCCGTCATCATTGCTTTGCACAAAAAGGGCTTCACCGGCAAGGATATTGCTGCCAGTAAGATTGCACCTAAATCAACCATTTATCGGATCATCAAGAACTTCAAGGAGAGCTTCTCAATTGTTGTGAAGAAGGCTTCAGGGAGCTCAAGAAAGTCCAGCAAGCGCCAGGACCGTCTCCTAAAGTTGATTCAGCTGCGGGATTGGGGCACCACCAGTACAGAGCTTGCTCAGGAATGGCAGCAGGCAGGTGTGAGTGCTTCTGCACGCACAGTGAGGCGAAGACTTTTGGAGGATGGCCTGGTGTCAAGAAGGGCAGCAAAGAAGCCACTTCTCTCCAGGAAAAACATCAGGGTACAGAGATTGGACTGCTGAGGACTGGGGTATAGTAATTTTCTCTGATGAATCCGATTGATTGGGGCATCCGGAAAAATGCTTGTCCGGAGAAGACAAGGTGAGCGCTACCATCAGTCCTGTGTCATGCCAACAGTAAAGCATCATGAGACCATTCATGTGTGAATGGTGTGACTCACAATTTTGCTTAAGAACACAGCCATGAATAAAGAATGGTACCAACACATCCTCCTAGAGCAACTTCTCCCAACCATCCAGGAACAGTTTGGTGACGAAAAATGCGTTTTCCAGCATGATGGAGCACTTTGCCATAAGGCAAAAGTGATAACTAAGTGGCTCGGGGAACAAAACATCGATAATTTGGGTCCATGGCCAGGGAACTCTGCAGACCTTAATCCCATTGAGAACTTGTGGTCAATCCTCAAGAGGCGGGTGGGCCAACAAAAACCCACAAATTCTGACAAACTCCAAGCATTGATTATACAAGAATGGGCTGCCATCAGTCAGGATGTGGCCTAGAAGTTAATTGACAGCATGCCGGGGCGGATTGCAGAGGTCTTGAAAAAGAAGGGTCAACACTGCAAATATTGACTCTTTGCATCAACTTCATGTAATTGTCAATAAAATCCTTTGACATTTATAAAATGCTTGTAATTATACTTCAGCATTCCATAGTAACATCTGACAAAAATATCTAAAGACACTGAAGCAGGAAACTTTGTGAAAATGAATATTTGTGTCATTCTCAAAAGGTTTTGTCACAACTGTACACATGCTAAACTAAAGCATAGGGGTCGAGGTTATTTTTCTTCATGGACATAGACACTCACTGGAGTGACGGCAGTGAAGGTATCTCAAGTCGTTACTAATGGCCATTATCTGGGGACTTTCAATTAACCATAGCGCTTTGTATGAATGAACAAATCAAGTGTATGTTTTCTAATGTCTGCAATGTAACCATGGGGACAAGAATGCCATGTTTTGGCTTGTTGATCTATCCGTTCCAGTTGTCATCAAGATGTGAGAACAAGCTACCAGAACAATGACAGATTGCACAAGCTGTGAAAACAACAAATAGTGTCACTTTATTTGGAACATGTTGACATCTAACATAAAACAATCTATAATGCAAATCTGACGTGCCTGTCTGGCAAGAACTATCAAGTTAATTTCATTTACATAGATTTCTAGCCAGCCATTGTAGTATTACCATCATATCTATAATGTTTTGTACTTACTCTTTGTGAAACATACTTAACTCTTACTTATAACTCTCTTGTCAAAAATATTTTCAAATTGATTCATTACATTTTAATTGGTTTATACAGAGCCTTCAGAAAGTATTCACACCCCTTGACTTTTTCTCACATTTGTTGTGTTACAAAGTGGGAATATAATTGATTTGTTTGTCGTTTTTTGTCAACAATCTAAACAAAATAGTCTGTAATGTGAAAGTGGACGAAAAATGCAAAAAAAATGACCACATTTCTGGAAAATAAAATAATTAGATATGTATTTAACCCTGTGAGTCAATATATGATAGAATCCCCTTTGGCAGCGATTACAGCTGTATAAGAGCATTTTACACCTGCATTGTGCAATATTTTACCATTATTCTTTGAACAATTCTTCAAGCACTGTCAAGTTGGTTGTTGATCATTGCTAGACAGCCATTTTCAAGTCTTGCCATGGATCTTCAAGCCGATTTAAGTCAAAACTGTAACTAGGTCACTCATGAACATTCAATGTTGTCTTGGTAAGCAACTCCAGTGTAGATTTGACCTTGTGTTGTAGGTAATTGTCCTGCTAAAAAGTGAATTTGTCTCCTAGTGTCTGTTTTTGCCTGTGCTTACCTGTATTCCTTTTCTTTTTATCCTGCAAAACTCCCTGGAAAGTTGTACAGCCTTCTTTTCACACTGTCATTTATGATAGTATTGTGGAGTACCTTAATTATTATTATTTTTAAATATTTTTTTTCACCTTTATTTAACCAGGTAGGTTAGTTGAGAACAAGTTCTCATTTACAACTGCGACCTGGCCAAGATAAAGCAAAGCAGTGCGACACAAACAACAACACAGAGTTACACATGGAATAAACAAACATACAGTCAATAACACAATAGAAAAAGTCGATATACAATGTTTAGTTAGTCCTATCTCAGCCATTAAACTCTGTATCTGTTATAAAATCAGCATTTGCTTCATGGTGAAATCCCTGAGTTTCCTTCCTCTCCGGTAACTGAGTTACGAAGGACGCCTGTATCTTTGTAGTGACTGGGTGTGTTAATACACCATCCACATTGTAAATAATAACTTCACCATGCTCAAAGGGATATTCATTGTCTGTTTCTAAAAACATAATTACACTTTGACATTATGGGGTATTGTGTTTAGGCCGGTGACAAAAATTCAGGCTGTAACAGAACAAAATGTGCAAAAAGTCAAGCAGTGTGAATAGTTTCTGGAGACATTGTAAGCATGACCGATATGTTTAGGTGTGCGCGTGTGCGCGCGCGTGTGCGTGTGTGTGTGTGTGCGCGTGTGCGTGTGCGTGTGTGTGTGTCTGTGCATACATATGTGTGCGGGCTCAGGAAATGTGGATCTTCTGTGATTGACTCACTCTGAATAAAACATAGGTTGTAGGAAGTGGATTAAGTCGATGTTATGTTACATTTAGAGCCGGATGCCATTTTTTCCAGTTGTGTGTAGGTAGGTGTGTATGGGTTAGTGGGTGGTATGGATTCTCCTTCTTCTTCTCTGCTGTTTTGGTCCTGTTGTTGGTGTGGAGACAGTTTTATTTTTACATGATGTTGAATAGCATATTGATTGGCTGCATTCCAAATGGCTCCCTATTACCTAACAATGACTACCTCTGAGGCAGAGAAATCATAATAGGAAACCATAGGAGTCCATTTTTTTCCATGTACATACTCTTTATTCTGTATAACCACTTTTCTATTATGAGAGTCAGTTTGATAGACACATCATCTTCTTTATCCCCAATATTAAAATGGCAGGTCTGCCTTTTGCTCCTAAGCAACTTTGTAGTATTTTGTTGTTTTTTTGTGAGTTATTTCTTAAATTATTAGGCCAGAATTTTTAGGGTGTTTCTTTATCCCCAATATTCTGTATCCAGACAATGGAGCACTCACTGTATTATTAGGTGTTATTAGGTGATGGAATGCAATCTTTGGACACTGTGTTAACTAACCCCCAGACGAGCGTCAATGCCATACAACTCTCCTTCCGTGTGTAACAGTAGAAATTTAGACCGTCCCCTCGCCCATACCCGGGCGCAAACCAGGGACCCTCTGCACACATCAACAACAGTCACCCACGAAGCATCGTTACCCATCGCTCCACAAAAGCCGCGGCCCTTGCGGAGCAAGGGGAACTACTACTTCAAGGTCTCAGAGCAAGTGACGTCACCAATTGAAACGCTATTTAGCACGCACCACCGCTAACTAAGCTAGCCATTTCACATCCGTTACACGCGGCCTCCAACTGATCTTAAACGCAAATACGTGGGCACAGCCATGGGTGGTCCTGGGAGGGCATAGGCCCACCCACTTGGGAGCCAGGCCCACCCACTTGGGAGCCAGGCCCACCCACTTGGGAGCCAGGCACACCCACTTGGGAGCCAGGCCCACCCACTTGGGAGCCAGGCACACACACTTGGGAGCCAGGCACACCCACTTGGGAGCCAGGCACACCCACTTGGGAGCCAGGCCCACCCACTTGGGAGCCAGGCACACCCACTTGGGAGCCAGGCACACCCACTTGGGAGCCAGGCACACCCACTTGGGAGCCAGGCCCAGCCATTCAGAATGAGTTTTTCCCCCCACGAAAGGGCTTTATTACAGACAGAAATACTCCTCAGTTTTATTAGTTGTCCGGGTGGCTGGTCTCAGATGATCCCGCAGGTGAAGTAGTCAGATGTGGAAGTTGTGGTTACACATAGTCTGCGGTTGTGAGGCCGGTTGAACGTACTGCCAAATTCTCTAAAACGACGTTGGAGGCAGATTATGGTCGAGAAATTAACATTAAATTCTCTGGCAACAGCTCTGGTGGACATTCCTGCAGTCAGCATGCCTATTACACCCTCAAAACGTGAGACATCTGTGGCATTGTGTTGTGTGACAAAACTGCACATTTTAGAGTGGCCTTTTATTGTCCCCAGCACAAGGTGCACCTGTGTAATGATCATGCTTTTTAATCAGATTCTTGATATACCGCACCTGTCAGGTGGATGGATTATCTTGGCAAAGGAGAAATGCCCACTAACAGGGATATAAACAAATGTGTGCATAACATTTGAGAGAAAGAAAAAAAATTGCATGTGGAACATTTCTGGGATATTTTATTTCAGCTCAAAAAACAGTCTTTTCAATTTGGGATTGAAAATGTCAAGCATGTTGGTAGGTACACTACTGTTCAAAAGTTTGGGGTCACTTAGAAATGTCCTTGCTTTTGAAATATAGTTTTTGTCCATTAGAGTAACATCAAATTGATCAGAAATACAGTGTAGACATTTTTAATGTTGTAAATAACTATTGTAGCTGGAAACAGCTGATTTTTTATGGAATGTCTACATAGGCGCATTATCAGAAACCATCACTCCTGTGTTACAATGGCACGTTGTGTTAGCTAATCCAAGTTTATCATTTTAAAAGGCCAATTGATCATTAGAAAACCCTTTTGCAATTATGTTAGCACAGCTGAAAACTATTGTCCTGATTAAAAAAGTAATAAAACTGGCCTTCTTTAGACTAGTACAGGCTCAAAATGGCAAGAAACAAATATAACAAACAACTTTCTTCTGAAACTTGCCAGTCTATTCTTGTTCTGAGAAATGAAGGCTATTCCAATTGCCAAGACACTGAAGATCTCTTCAACACTGTGTACTACTTCACATATTCTGTCAAAAATCAGCCGTTTCCAGATACAATAGTCATTTACAACATTAACAATGTCTACACTGTATTTCGGATCAATTTGATGTTATTTTAATGGACCAATAATGTTCTTTTCTTTCAAAAACAAGGACATTTCTAAGTGACCCCAAACTTGAGCGGTAGTGTACCTCTCAGCTTGAGCAGATGCTTTGAATCAAACCTTTAAAATCATGAACACTACAAAATCATTCAAACTGCAACAACATAATCATTTGTTTTGAAAGAAACAAACAGTAATGGGAATGACCATGTCATTTGCCCCAGGCCTGATTTTTCTCTGTCGGGACCAGCATGCCTCAGTCCTAACACAGAATCCCAGTCAGCCCTGGTTTTTAATTAGGGCCACAGGTTTCACCCTCGAATCAGAAAGCAGCTCCATGACAGGTCCACTGTCACTGTAGACCTGACTTCACAGATTGGCTGTGCTAATTGTCCTGACGGAGTTGTCGGAAGTGATTTAACTGTGTAGTATCTTCAGCTGAAAATAGAAGAGGAGCGGTGTGGAACATCATGGAATATTGATGCCCTGATGCCGATGTCCAGAGACAACATTTGCAGGGTAATGAAATAATGCTGATGATGTGATATTACTACTGCCCCCACTTCCCTGCCCTGACTGTGGGTAGGGATTACAGACAATCCCATCAACACACAATATAATTAACAGATCCTAGAGAGCATGTGATCAAATCAATCTGGGACTCCACCTTTGAGGTCAACAATGACTTTTCCTTATTCTAAATAATGGGTTTACCTTTTCCATATTCTAAATAATGGGTTTACCTTTTCCATATTCTAAATAATGGGTTTACCTTTTCCATATTCTAAATAATGGGTTTACCTTTTACATATTCTAAATAATGGCTTTACCTTTTCCATATTCTAAATAATGGGTTTACCTTTTCCATATTCTAAATAATGGGTTTACCTTTTCCATATTCTAAATAATGGGTTTACCTTTTACATATTCTAAATAATGGCTTTACCTTTTCCATATTCTAAATAATGGGTTTACCTTTTCCATATTCTAAATAATGGGTTTACCTTTTCCATATTCTAAATAATGGGTTTACCTTTTCCATATTCTAAATAATGGGTTTACCTTTTACATATTCTAAATAATGGCTTTACCTTTTCCATATTCTAAATAATGGGTTTACCTTTTCCATATTCTAAATAATGGCTTTACATTTACATTTACATTTAAGTCATTTAGCAGATGCTCTTACCTTTTCCATATTCTAAATAATGGCTTTACCTTTTCCATATTCTAAATAAAGGATTTACCTTTTCCATATTCTAAATAATGGATTTACCTTATTTGCGAATCCTGGGAATCTAGGACACAGGATTATCAATCACTGACTGGGCTGTAAAGATTTGTGTTTGAAATACACCTGAGAACTGACAGACAGCACATTAATATATCTTTATGTACTTATTCTTTATCCCCTTACACTGTGTATAAGACAGTAGTTTTGGAATTGTTAGTAAGATTACCTGTTGGTTATTACTGTATTGTCGGAACTAGAAGCACACGCATTTTGCTACACTCGCATTAACATCTGCTAACCATGTGTATGTGACAAATACAATTTGATTTGATTTGATTTGATACATGCAGTCCTGAATCTGTAGCTTAGTTCGTAGAGCATGGTGCTTGCAATGCTAGAATAGTGAGTTAAATTCCCGGGACCAAACATATGTTTAAAAAATGTATGTGAAAAAAAAATCTATTATAAAATCTTGCCCATTAGGGTTGAGAAATGCCAATTAATTTGCCACATTTCCAAAGAAAAGTGTCCACTTAGCCCATGTGTTTTTTCTAAAGATTTTCACAGCAACACTATACAATGTGAGTCTAATATGAGGCAGCAAAGTGCTGTCTGGAGATGGAGCCTGAGGTATCAGATGTATTTCTCCTCCACTACTCATTAATGGGGGAATTATGTCCCTCCATCATGTCCGGTTCCATTAATACTGTCAGATCGGCAGTGACACATGGATAATGTCACCACATGAAGTGTCTGGGGCCTCTTATTCCCCTGGTTGGCTCTAAGTCCTCCTGTCTATCTTGGCAGCGTCTCAATGATAAGGTGCCTAAAGGGGTCTTATAGCCTAACTCCATGTTAATAAACATGCTTTTAGTCAGGTCAGCAGCCTTCACAAAGGATGGCAGCCATTGACGCTCAGAATGACTGTGGCGGTTTGTTCCAGAATGAGACATGTCTTATGCTATTTCCCTTATCTCTGTCAGGGGATTTTGTCATCTGAGGGCCAAATAGCCCGATAATGATGTTTTGAAAATAGTAGAGTCATCCATTCTTGAAAATTGTTTATTGCCTGGAACACGGGTTTGTACAAAACAATATCTGCAAATGTAAAGAGGTCTGAGACGATCAAATACTAGCAATATGGAAAGCGTGTTTCAACTTGTGTTGTGGGAAATGAAAGCAGAGCAGAAAATAACATATGGAAGGAAGCTACAGGCTACAGTTTGTATGGTGAATGGTGTCCCACTCTGCTACTCTGGATGCACAATATACATGAAGGAACAACAAAGAGTATTTTTCACATGAAAGACATAGCCATTTTTTACAGGCTCATTTGCTCCTGACATGGGCTCCATAGTCCCCAACACCCCTTGGGACTGGGCTGCTCCAAGAAGCTGGCTTTGTAGTCCGCCTTCTGTATTGTACAACCATTGCTTAAGGTTTCCATCATATTCAGTGAGGTTTTTAGGTTTTTAGGTTTTTCAGTGAAGTCAGTTAAGAACAAATTCTTATTTACAATAATGGCCTACCCTGGCCTCCCCTAACCCGGACAACGCTGGGCCAATTGTGCACCACCCTATGGGACTCCCGATCACGGTCTGTTGTGATACAGCCCGGGATCGAACCAGGTTTTGCAGTGACACCTCTAGCACTGAGATGCAGTGCCTCAGATGGCTGCGCCACTAGATATCCACTACTACCTTATTGGAAGACATTGTATTCAAATGGAGAACAGGCCAGCTAATGGTGAAGAAATAACCTTTTATGGAACGTAATGACCTCCTGCCTTCTGTTGTTCTCAATTAACAGTCACTAACAACCAATTAACCAGCGATGGGTCCTACCAATGTTCACCAGAATAAGACTGCACTCTGACTGTACTACCATGGCTAGTGGTAGTTAAATAGTAGAATAGGATAGGACAATAGGAGAAGCCACTATTTTAGTCTTGCTCTAATTACTACCGAGTGAGAGGAAACAATTATCATTATCCTTAAAAGGTGAGGAGGACATCACTATTATGTACTGCTGCTATTTAATTATTTCTTACTTTTAATTCTTACTTTTTGGGGTATTTTTCTTAAAATTGCATTGTTGGTTTAACGGGCTTGTAAATGAACCATTTCACTGTAAGGTCTACCTACACCTGTACACCATTTGATTTGCTCCCGTGCATTAGTTACATGAGTCATCCATCTCTCAATGACCCTTGATGAGCAGCTATAGCAGTGGAGACTGGTGAGCGGAGGACGGTTCATAGTAATGGCTGAAATGGAGTGAACGAAATCAAATCAAATGTTATTTGTCACATACACATGGTTAGCAGATGTTAATGCGAGTGTAGCGAAATGCTTGTGCTTCTAGTTCCGACAATGCAGTAATAACCAACAAGTAATCTAGCTAACAATTCCAAAACTACTACCTTATAGACACAAGTGTAAGGGGATAAAGAATATGTACATAAAGATATATGAATGAGTGATGGTACAGAGCGGCATGGGCAAGATACAGTAGATTGTATTGAGTGCAGTATATACATATGAGATGAGTATGTAAACAAAGTGGCATAGTTAAAGTGGCAAGTGATACATGTATTACATAAAGATGCAGTAGATGATATAGAGTACAGTATATACGTATACATATGAGATGAATAATGTAGGGTATGTTAACATTATATTAGGTAGCATTGTTTAAAGTGGCTAGTGATATATTTTACATAATTTCCCATCAATTCCCATTATTAAAGTGGCTGGAGTTGAGTCAGTTTGTTGGCAGCAGTCACTCAATGTTAGTGGTGGCTGTTTTTCAGTCTCTCGGTCCCAGCTTTGATGCACCTGTACTGACCTCGCCTTCTGGATGATAACGGGGTGAACAGGCAGTGGCTCGGGTGGTTGTTGTCCTTGATGATCTTTGTGGCCTTCCTGTGACATTGGGTGGTGTAGGTGTCCTGGAGGGCATGTAGTTTGCCCCCGGTGATGCGTTGTGCAGACCTCACTACCCTCTGGAGAGCCTTACGGTTGTGGGCGGAGCAGTTGCCGTATCAGGCGGTGATACAGCCCGACAGGAGGCTCTCGATTGTGCATCTGTAGAAGTTTGTGAGTGCTTTTGGTGACAAGCTGAATTTCTTCAGCCTCCTGAGGTTGAAGAGGCGCTGCCGCGCCTTCTTCACGATGCTGTCTGTGTGAGTGGACCAATTCAGTTTGTCTGTGATGTGTACGCCGAGGAGCTTAAAACTTACTACCCTCTCCACTACTGTTCCATCAATGTGGATAGAGGGGTGTTCCCTCTGCTGTTTCCTGAAGTCCACAATAATCTCCTTAGTTTTGTTGAGGTTATTTTCCTGACACCACACTCCGAGGGCCCTCACCTCCTCCCTGTAGGCCGTCTCGTCGTTGTTGGTAATCAAGCCTACCACTGTTGTGTCATCCGCAAATGATTGAGTTGGAGGCATGCGTGGCCACGCAGTCGTGGGTAAACAGGGAGTACAGGAGAGGGCTCAGAACGCACCCTTGTGGGGCCCCAGTGTTGAGGATCAGCGGGGTGGAGATGTTGTTGCCTACCCTCACCACCTGGGGGCGGCCCATCAGGAAGTCCAGTACCCAGTTGCACAGGGCGGGGTGTCCGTAAACAAACACACCAGCTAGCTGGTCTGCGCATGCTCTGAGGGCGCGGCTGGGGATTCCGTCTGGGCCTGCAGCCTTGACATGTTTAAATGTTTTCCTCACGTCGGCTGCAGTGAAGGAGAGTCTGCATGTTTTAGTTGCGGGCCGTGTCAGTGGCACTGTGTTGTCCTCAAAGCGGGCAAAAAAGTTATTTAGTCTGCCTGGGAGCAAGACATCCTGGTCCATGATGGGGCTGATTGACTGTGATGGGGCTGATTGACTGCCACATACCTCTTGTGTCTGAGCCGTTGAATTGAGATTCTACTTTGTCTCTATACTGACGCTTAGCTTGTTTGATTGCCTTGCGGAGGGAATAGCTACACTGTTTGTATTCGGTCATGTTTCCGGTCACCTTGCCCTGATTAAAAGCAGTGGTTCATGCTTTCAGTTTCACGCGAATGCTGACATCAATCCACGGTTTCTGGTTTGGGAATGTTTTAATCGTTGCTATGGGAACGACATCTTCAACGCACGTTCTAATGAACTCGCTCACCGAATCAGCGTATTCACATTTACATTTACATTTAAGTCATTCGTCAATGTTGTTGTCTGACTCAATATGAAACATATCCCAGTCCACGTGATGGAAGCAGTCTTGGAGTGTGGAATCAGATTGGTCGGACCAGCGTTGAACAGACCTCAGCGCGGGAGCTTCTTGTTTTAGTTTCTGTCTGTAGGCAGGGATCAACAAAATGGAGTTGTGGTCAGCTTTTCCGAAAGGAGAGCGGGGCAGGGCCTTATATGCGTTGCGGAAGTTAGAATAGTAATGATCCAAGGTTTTTCCAGCCCTGGTTGCGCAATCGATATGCTGATAAAATTTAGGGAGTCTTGTTTTCAGATTAGCCTTGTTAAAATCCCCAGCTACAATGAATGCAGCCTCCGGATATATGGATTCCAGTTTGCAAAGAGTCAAATAAAGTTTGTTCAGAGCCATCGATGTATCTGCTTGGGGGGGAATATATACGGCTGTGATTATAATCGAAGAGAATTCCCTTGGTAGATAATGCGGTCGACATTTGATTGTGAGGAATTCTAAATCAGTTGAACAGAAGGACTTGAGTTCCTGTATGTTGTTGTGGCCACACTACTTCACGTTAACCATGAAGCATACGTCCCCGCCCCTCTTCTTACCAGAAAGATGTTTGTTTCTGTCGGCGCGATGCGTGGAGAAACCAGCTGGCTGCACCGTCTCCGATGGCGTCTCTCCAGTGAGCCATGTTTCCGTGAAGCAAAGAACGTTACAGTCTCTGATGTCCCTCTGGAATGCTACCCTTGCTCGGATTTCATCAACCTTGTTGTCAAGAGACTGGACATTGGCGAGGAGAATGCTAGGGAGTGGTGCACGATGTGCCCGTCTCCGGAGTCTGACCAGAAGACCGCTCCGTTTCCCCCTTTTACGAAGTCGTTTTTTGGGGTCGCCGGCTGGGATCCATTCCGTTGTCCTGGGTGAAAGGCAGAACACAGGATCCGCTTCGCGAAAGTAATATTCTTGGTCGTACTGATAGTTGACGCTGCTCTTATGTTCAGTAGTTCTTCTCGACTGTATGTAATGAATCCTAAGATGACATGGGGTACCAATGTAAGAAATAACATGTAAAAAAACAAAAAACGGCATAGTTTCCTAGGAACATCAAGCGAGTCGGCCATCTCTGTCGGCGCCGGAAGGTTGGAGACGGTACCACTACCGAAACCATGCGTTGGATATATTTAATACCATTCCATTGATTCAGGTTCTAGCCATTACTATGAGCCCATCCTCTGGTTTTAAGTGCCACCAGTCACCACTGCAAGTGCAACGCAGTCACGAACAAACCCCTGGTTCGATCAAGTTGATGGACTACTCTTCCTTACTATAGATTTATCTGCACCCCAACAGCCTTGCATTGGTAAAAGCATAGGTCCAAACCACATGTTTAAATGGCTACAGAGGGCAAGTGAAGGGGAACACATTATGTAAACTATGACTACAGAGGTCAAATGAGTCTGCACAACATAAAAACTAGATTTATTTATTAGAGGCCTGGTGTTTGGTTTTCTTTCATTCTCTCTCTCTGTCTCTCTCTCTCTGTTTCTCTCTCTGTCTCGCTCTCTCTTGCTCTCTCTCTCCCCCCCACTTGGACAGAGACAATGTTAAGTCTTCCGCTCCACATGGTTGAGTTACAGCGGGGTATATAATTGCGGTAGCTCTCATATGTTGGGAGAACGGAGGGCAGACACTGACAGGGAGGGAAGCGTCAGCGCTAGCTAGTGTTAGCATGGCTAAAAGTCCCCCTGTACTTACTAGGCTGCCACCATTATTTATGGCACAGCCTGACACTTCCTTCCCCGACCATTAAGGATGTGTGGCACCACGGCATTGCGTAGTTAAAGACATTTTTTTGTTGTTGCTCTGATTCACGAAGCGCCAGCTATGTCAAGACTCCCGACAACAAAAGCCACCCAGTGCATATAGTTAGCGTGTGTGTGTATGGTAATGGTGTTACTAAAGGATTTATGTTGTAGCCTGGAGGTCTGTACTACTTTAGAGAGTGTGTAAACTGTTGTGTTATCTGCTGAATGGAACATAGGGATGAATGGATGAGCTGAGTTCCTTAAAAATGATGAGTCAATATCTCCATGCTATAGTAACCTTTTGTTCCGATCTCCAAGATAACTCCGGATGATACCTTGTTGCTAGGAAACACATACGCATGTTGTGGTGACACTACTAAGGTACACAGTACTTGACAATTATATGTCATAGTGATGTACTGTTGTATAGTTGTCCATAATGTCTTTGATGGTGTGGTCATCACCAGGCAAACTCAAAGCAACATGTTGTGCATGTGTGGCTATAGGGGTAAACAACTGATTTTCTGATTGATGAAGGTTTACATGCTGTCAAATTGTAGGTGTTGTCGGTGGAGGGTAAACTCACATTAACAGCATTCACCTTAACGCAAGAAAGATGCATTGAAAATATTGGGAGTGTTCCTTTATTCACCATGAAAACAGATCAGCATTTACTCCCCTATTGTTTTACCACTAGGTCACAGAGAACAGTATTCATACAGTGAGACAGTTTTACCACTAGATCCCAGAGTGCAGTATTCATACAGTGAGACAGTTTTACCACTAGATCCCAGAGTGCAGTATTAATACAGTGAGACAGTTTTACCACTAGATCCCAGAGTGCAGTATTAATACAGTGAGACAGTTTTACCACTAGATCACAGAGTGCAGTATTCATACAGTGAGACAGTTTTACCACTAGATCACAGAGTGCAGCATTCATACAGTGAGACAGTTTTACCACTAGATCCCAGAGTGCAGTATTCATACAGTGAGACAGTTTTACCACTAGATCACAGAGTGCAGTATTCATACAGTGAGACAGTTTTACCACTAGATCACAGAGTGCAGTATTCATACAGTGAGACAGTTTTACCACTAGATCACAGAGTGCAGTATTCATACAGTGAGACAGTTTTACCACTAGATCCCAGAGTGCAGTATTCATACAGTGAGACAGTTTTACCACTAGATCACAGAGTGCAGTATTCATACAGTGAGACAGTTTTACCACTAGATCCCAGAGTGCAGTATTAATACAGTGAGACTGAGACATAGTGTTACTTATTGGTATTGGCTTCCAACAGGCCTTTTTTGGGTGCTACTCGGCATCTGTTGCTATGACACATAGCTAAGTCTTAACTGTGTTGCCACTGGCATGCTTCTGTATTGCAAAAATCTGTGCCAGAATATTTCCTTAAAGGTCCTTCCGTTCCCTTAATGAGCACTTAAGACTGTCTGACAGGGGAGACTAGTGACTACTTTTGTCCGTGCGATCTAATGGCTGTTAGGAAGCCGCTAATGAAAAGTGGAGTGGTGCTGCCACCTGTGCCTGCCCTGACGCAACCCCTTACTCACGGAAAAGGCCTGGCGAGGTCAAGGGTCATACTTCGGCCGTCCACCTCGCAGAGTACGGCGGGACGTTGCGGCAAAAGGTCCACTAATGGACTGGTGCACTTCCTGGTCAGTGCTTTGAACTCAATACTCTCCAAAGGAAAAATGGGTCCATCAGATAATGAAATGCAGAAACGGGACTGTCGAGAAAAGAAACAGTGGAATCCACTGAATCAAGTCCCTCGGTGGGGTGTTTCACATGTGTTTATCCTGAATGACAGTGTGATGCATTGTAATATGAATAAGGGTTGGAGCAGAGAGTTCTGGTTGGATGCATGTGTGTGTGTTGCAGCTTATCTGGGCTAAACGAGACGTTCGCTCTGGTGCCAAACTGCATCCAGCGCCTCGTGTCTTCTTAACCTTCGCTCAACAAAACTCAAAATGCACACCTATGTCTCCGTTTACAATTACATTTTTGGCATTGGACTAATGACCTTGTGTACGGCAGTCCTTTGCATCTGGGGAAGCTGACTCTCGATGGTCCAACTCCAACATTGTGCTGCATGGGAAACAGAGACCTCCCAATAGAAATAACAGAGTACTATGTCAAATCTTGCTCTGCCTCTTCCCTTATTGGAATCTCAATGGATTTTACAGATACCTCAGTGGGTTAAAATAGCCTGTAGTACTCACAATTAAGACTTTGGCCCAGATTCACAATCTCCTCTGATTATCGATACCAGCGATGCCAAACACTTCCTGTCTCCAGATATTTAACATCAAAGAAGTCCCTTAAACTGTGTCTGGATGCAGGTTTTACTTACCTGGGACTGAAGCAAGCTGCATGGAGATACTACACAGATGTTTGGAATAAATGGTCGGATCACATGCCTTTAACATTCCTACTCTGCCGATCTCTTCCGTTTCCGTTTCAGCTTTCCAGTGCACCTGAAGTGTTTAACATTAGATGTGATGTTTTCTTCTTTGATCCCCGTCCCTGAGTAGGATATGGTTGCGGTGTGCGTTTTCAAATCAGGGTCTTTCTGCAAGCTGAAGATACTGTGATGTCAAGTATCTGTATTACTCCGATAGGGCTTCTGAATTGCATAAACAAACTTGTATGGTTGAAAAGGTAACGATATTTCAATGGCTAGAACTCTGAAAAGAGTACGTCTGACCTGTGCCAGGATAGGTTGTGTAACTTTGTTATACGAAGGTCAGGGGCTCTTGCAAAACTAGATGTATTTGCTTCCTAAGAATAGCATATGTCCTAAATTACACCCCTTTCCTTGTTTCAGTGGTCACCAACCTTTTCTGAGTCAAGATCACTTTCTGAGTCAAAATGCAAGCCTAGGTGGGGCGGCAGCGTAGCCTAGTGGTTAGAGCGTTGGACTAGTAACCGGAAGGTTGCGAGTTCAAACCCCCGAGCTGACAAGGTACAAATCTGTTGTTCTGCCCCTGAACAGGCAGTTAACCCACTGTTCCCAGGCCGTCATTGAAAATAAGAATATGTTCTTAACTGACTTGCCTGGTTAAATAAAGGTAAAATTAAAAAAATTAAAAAGGTCTACCAATTAAAAACCATATGCCTATGCAACATTAACCAATTATAAACAGTTCTGCAACAATGAGGTTTGTGCAGTAGGCAATAAGCCCAATACATTATCACTCCATATGGGCTATTCTTGAATTGCCCAGCCCATATTGTTCTTCTCGGACCATTTTGAAATGATATTTAAAAAAATGTTTAGCGATATGGTCCCACTGGTAATAGATCATTTGTTGTATAACTTGTGAGGCACATTGGAGTGAGTAATAATAATCGTTTTATTTTACTGGACTGATGACCTGCATCTGATGGTCACTCTGAGGGCAGGGAGTAGCGGTGAGGCTGCCTCTCACCCGACTCACCGCCCCCCCAATCCCCCTCCCTCGGCTGAGAAAAGGGGACACAGTCTTCCAGCTGATGGTCACTCTGAGGGGAGGGAGTAGCGGTGAGGCTGCCTCTCACCCGACTCACCGCCCCCCCAATCCCCCTCCCTCGGCTGAGAAAAGGGGACACAGTCTTCCAGCTGATGGTCACTCTGAGGGGAGGGAGTAGCGGTGAGGCTGCTTCTCACCCGACTCACCGCCCCCCCAATCCCCCTCCCTCGGCTGAGAAAAGGGGACACAGTCTTCCAGCTGATGGTCACTCTGAGGGGAGGGAGTAGCGGTGTGGCTGCCTATCACCCAACTCACTGCCCCCACAATCCCCCTCCCTCGGCTGAGAAAAGGGGACACAGTCTTCCAGCTGATGGTCACTCTGAGGGGAGGGAGTAGCGGTGTGGCTGCCTATCACCCAACTCACTGCCCCCACAATCCCCCTCCCTCGGCTGAGGAAAGGGGACACAGTCTTCCAGCTGATGGCGAAACTCAAGTCGCACTGCATTATGTATGCCACATGCATTTACATTTACATTTAAGTCATTTAGCAGACGCTCTTATCCAGAGCGACTTACAAATTGGTGCATTCACCTTATGACATCCAGTGGAACAGTCACTTTACAATAGTGCATCTAAATCTTAAAGGGGGGGTGAGAGGGATTACTTATCCTATCCTAGGTATTCCTTAAAGAGGTGGGGTTTCAGGTGTCTCCGGAAGGTGACACCTGAAACATGCACCAATTCATGCACCAATTCATGTTGTTACTCTTATGACCAGAGAGAAAGTGAAATATTCCTCAATATTAAAAAAGACACAAGCTGCTAATAATAACAACGCAAGCTTATCGGAAAACACTTTGGTCTACTCATTCATTGCAGCTACAGTGCTGGTTGTAGCGCAGGGGTGTAGGCATGGGTAGCCAGGCCATGCCAGGCACACCCAATCAGATTGAGCAAAAAAACAAAAAAAGAATACATTATTATTATTACAAAAATACTCCTCAACAGCTCTCTGTATTCATTGAGTCTCTCTCCAGTCATGGTTAAAAACGTTTTGGTGACCACTGCCCTATATAGTGCACTACCTTAGACCAGGCCCTGGTCAGAAGTAGTGCACTATGTAGAGCATAGGGTGCCATTTGGGATGTAGAAAATGTAGCTGTTGGATGCTGATATTTTGTGAATAGTAAATGTTTTCTTTTTCCTTCCCCTTTGAGACGGAATAGGGATGGGGTGGGGTTTTTGTGCCTGGATTGATAAGGCAAGCTGCTTACATCCTTGTCTTATCTCTGGGCTCAAGGCTAATATTCTTTTTTTGCTCATTGTCTTTTTTGTTGTTGTCGAGAAAAGCCGTATGACTTATCGTCATTCATTGTGGCTGTGTCTTTTCTTTAAAGCTGCTTTACCTCCTCAGTGCCAGCAGACCACATATGTATACCTCTCAAGGTTTTATCTATTCCAAGGATAAATATTTGGTGTGATTACTGGTTGTTTGTATCTGATTTAAGTGCTACGTGGGGGATGTACTCTTCTTATATTTGGGAACTTGTTCTTTTGATTTCTCTCAAGTTGACCTTTTCCGAGAGAATGGGTTTGGGAGCAATGTTCTTGGCTCTCCCACTGAGGCAGAAGGTGTATCGCTTCATCACGCTAGATTTCACTTTATTCAATAAGGTTGCAATCTTTTTTCCGTACTGTTTGAAAACTGATGACTATTTCCTTCATATGTATTGCTTTTCGTTGTGTATTTACTGGAGAGATAAATTGCTTTTTCTCTCTCTCCCTCTCCCTCGCTCTCTCTCACCCTCGCTCTCTCTCTCTCACCTTTGACCTCTCTCTCTCTCTCTCACACACACACACACACACACACACACACACACACACACACACACACACACACACACACACACACACACACACACACACACACACACACACACACACACACACACACACACACACACACACACACACACACACACACACACACACACACACACACACACACACCCACACATACGTCACACTCTGCCCTTCATTATTTCACACTCCTCTTATAAATAAATACATGCAAAACGGCCTCATGCAAAATCATTGGATTTAATCTGTATCCCAAACATCCTGTAAAAATCCTGCTCTGCTGTTCCATGTAGGGTCATTTGGGACTCAGTCCTGCTCTACTGGTTCATTTAGGGTCATTTGGGACTCAATCCTGCTCTACTGGTTCATTTAGGATCATTTGGGACTCAGTCCTGCTCTACTGGTTCATTTAGGATCATTTGGGACTCAGTGCTGGATGAAGGGTGGGGGAATGAAGGAGTACTGATGGATGAGGGAATGAAGGAGTACTGATGGATGAGGGAATGAAGGAGTACTGATGGATGAGGGAATGAAGGAGTACTGATGGATGAGGGATGGGAGAATGAAGGTGTGCTGATGGGTGGGGGAATGAAGGAGTACTGATGGATGAGGGATGGGAGAATGAAGGTGTGCTGATGAGTGGGGGAATGAAGGAGTACTGATGGATGAGGGAATGAAGGAGTACTGATGGATGAGGGAATTAAGGAGTACTGATGGATGAGGGGTGGGGGAATGAAGGAGTACTGATGGATGAGGGAATGAAGGAGTACTGATGGATGAGGGAATGAAGGAGTACTGATGGATGAGGGAATGAAGGAGTACTGATGGATGAGGGATGGGGGAATGAAGGAGCACAGCATATAGTTTGGAAACAAAATTGTATATACAGGTGTAGGTAAATTAGGATGGGCAATGTCAAGAATACAGTATATACATACACATTTGGGGCTTTGACAAAATAAGAAATATGACGCAGAGCACATGGAGAAGTAATTCAAGGAAATTATCACTTTGAGTTTAGGAACATATTTCACTTTGAATATAAACACACCCATAAAAAACACATTCATTTTCTATTATAGGCTAATATGTTTCTATTTTAATTTCCTTTGAAGTTATTTTTAGGAATATTCCGAAGTAATGACGGTCATTCTCTTTCCTCTTTTCCATGTTACCTTTCTCCCTGTCCGCCTGCCTTGTCCTCTCCAATTAAGGTAAGAGACCCCCTCATTTGTTTCTGTACCTCCATTAAATGCCCCAGTGGTCAATTATGGGGCTTGATGTCACACATAGTCCAATTATGGGGCTTGATAATGTCACACATAGTCCAATTATGGGGCTTGATAATGTCACACATAGTCCAATTATGGGGCTTGATAATGTCACACATAGTCCAATTATGGGGCTTGATAATGTCACGCATAGTCCAATTATGGGGCTTGATAATGTCACACATAGTCCAATTATGGGGCTTGATAATGTCACACATAGTCCAATTATGGGGCTTGATAATGTCACACATAGTCCAATTATGGGGCTTGATAATGTCACACATAGTCCAAATTCAAATAGACAATTGGAATGACCGTCTTCACATAGGCAATCGTTAGTACTATTACACAGCAGATCTAATCTGTTATTGTTATCTGTTAACAAACTAAAAGGCAATTAGCTAGTTGTACGCATAGAAATACAACTACTAGAATGGTCAATGTCATAATCGCAGTGATAATTCTATTGCTACTGGTATTCCATTTCTGTGGTATTTTTCTTTTGGACCTTCCTCCATCTTTGGGGCACAGCAGCCACTATATTTGGACGATGCCTCATTGGTTTGTGTTGAGATAATGAACGGTGAGTTTCTTTAGCACAGTGGCTAACTGCTACACAGTGCCCCAACCTGTGCACTCTCAGCAGTTAGGACCATGCTAATTGCTAACTGTACCTGCCAGCTGGATACTGATCCATGGCTGAGTTTTATAAAAGCATTAGCCGGATGGATAACACAGAGTTGATGCTCACCACAGCGACTGTGAAAAACACTAGATCCACCAGACAATCTATTTTCGTCCTTCCAAGGCCAATCTGCTGCATATGAGAAAATACTGGCCATTAAGGTTGCCGAAGTCACTCAAAATACCTTGGTAAAATGCAAGTAAATGAGCTAGGTCTTACTAGATCACTATGTTACTAGCAACTACTACTGATAGTTTAATAGGAGGAAGCTGCAGACAGTGTTCCCACTTCGATACAGCACCTTCCAAAGTAAGTGTTATCCCCATTATCAATGAGTCACTCTACTGAGCTTCCACTGTGATGTAGTAGCATGTTCCCTTCTTTCGTTTGCCTCGTGTTTAGTGGAGGAAGGATATGCTCAGAGGTTAGAGGAAGGAGGTACAACCGCTGTCTCACTTCCAGGTTTTTGGGGGGCAGCGTTGATAGAGCGTTTCTATACTGTATAATCAAAATGTGATATTCTGTTGTAATGTGTTCTGGGTCCATTCGAACAGGCAGCTCAGGACTATGCTACGTGGATCAAAACAACTATGGAGTTAATGAACACGCATCTTCAATTTGACGAGTCGAGATGAGACAATGACATTTAGACAATGATATAATCAACAGGAGTATCCATCCAGACAGGTTCCTCAGAGAGGAAAACAAACACTTGGACCCAATAACTAGAGGTGCATTAATTAGCGCACACTGTAGCAAAAACAATTTGCAACTTAAAAAGGAAACAAGAGTTTCCTATCGGACGAATCAGGTAGTCCCTCCTCATTTCTGTCCGGTTGCTTCAAGTGAATACACCCACTGATATGTTATCATTTTCAGAGACATCAAGTTGTTTCAAAGACAGATCCATTATAGATACACGTTACATTCAATGTAATGTTCAATATAATGTTATATTCAAAACAATGTTATAGCTTATTGGTGCACCAACACAAAGAACATTTCCTAAGATCCAACCCCAGCCTCTCCTACAGTAACAAAAATACTGTTTTCCCTAGAACAACTAATCCATTGCTATTTAACATGCATGGGTGCAGGCCAGCAACATGGTCCTATCATTACATGCAGCCTGTAGTCTGTCTCAAGGCGCCCCATGCTTTGGGAGCTGTGTCAAATCTGCCCCACAGTCCCACTAGTGAGATGTGATTACTGGCTTCCTGTTATGACCCAGACTCCCTTAGGACATGCCTAACCTGTGTTTGCCATATTCTTCAAAATAACAATTGTCATTCCAGGACTCTCAGGTCTATTGCCTGCACATTCACATTCTTAATTCGGTCATTTTTTGTCCCGAAGCAGAGAGGAACATGTTCAAGGAATAATTTATTTTCAAATGGAGGTGATGTTTATTGTGGGTTGTAAAATAAACATAATGCCACTCAATGTGCTTTGACATCGATGGGATTAGTGGACAATATTGTCAATACTGTTTGTCAGATTCTTTTCACTTTGAAACCACAGGAAATAGCAGACAGCGAGGTAGCATTGTGTGAACATACACGTCTTGTTACGAGGTAAGAATAGCTTATCCTGCTCTAACATCTTAATTTGCAAGGAAAACACAGCGACTTATACAGAGCTATTGCTATTGTCATGTAGCAGACGCTATTATCCACAGCGACTTACAGTTAGTGCATTCAACTTAAAATAGCTAGGTACAGTACAAAGGGAAACCCAGCCGTAAGCTGCCCAGTGACGTGAGCCTACCAGACTAGCTAAATGCCTTTTGCGCTCGCTTCAAGGCAAGCAACACTGAAGCATGCATGAGCGCACCAGTTGTTCCGGACGAGTGTGTGAACACACTCTCCGTAGCCGATGTGAGCAAGACCTTTATACAGGTCAACATTCACAAGGCCGCAGGGACAAACGGATTACCAGGGCATGCACTCAGAGCATGCACGAACCAACTGGCATGTGTCTTCACCTACATTTTCTAACTCTCCCTGACCGAATCTGAATTACTTACATGTTTCAAGCAGACCACCATAGTCCCTGTGTCCAAGAATGTGAAAGTAACCTGCCTAAATGACTACCGCCCTGCAGCACTCACATCGGTAGCCATGAAGTGCTTTGAATGGCTGGTCATGGCTCACATCAACACCATTTTCCCAGAAACCCTAGACCCACTCCAATTCGCATATCGCCCCAACAGATCCACAAATGACACAATTTCAATCGTACTCCACACTGCCCTTTTCCACCTGGACAAAAGGAACACCTATGTGAAAATAAGGTTTGTTGACTGCAGTTCAGCGTTCAACACCATAGTGCCCACAAAGCTCATCAATAAGCTAAGGACCCTGGGACTAAACACCTCCCTCTGCAACTGGATCCTGGGCTTCCTGATGGACTACCATCAGGTGGTAAGGGTAGGCAACAGCACATCTTCCATGCTGATCTTCAACACCAGGGACCCTCAGGGGTGTGTGCCTAGTCCCCTCCTATACACTCTGTTCACTCATGACTGCATGGCCAAGCACGACTCCAACACCATCATTTAGTTTGCTGATGACACAACAGCCTTATCCACGACAACGATCAGACAGCCTATAGTGAGGAGGTCAGAGACCTGGCATTGTGTTGCCAGGACAATAACCTCTCCCTCAATGTGAGGATGGAAAAACAACCTCTCCCTCAACAGGAAAAGGATGGCCAAACAGTACGCCAATAATAATATCTACTTGGCTGTAGATGGGGTGGGTCGAGAGATTCAAGTTCCTTGTTGTCCACATCACCAACAAACTATGATGCTCCAAACATACCAAGACAGTTGTGAAGAGCGCAAGACAACAGCTTTCCCCCCTCAGGAGACTGAATATATTTGGCACAAGTTCCCAGATCCTCAAAATGTTCTACAGCTGCACGATTGAGAGCATCCTGACCGGTTGCATCACTGCCTGGTATGGCAACTGCTCGGCATCCGACCGTAAGGTGCTGCAGAGGGTAGTGCGTATGGCCCATCACTGGGGCCAAGCTTCCTGCCATCCAGGACCTATATACTAGGTGGTGTCAGAGGCCCAAAAAATTGTTAAAGACTCCAGTCATGGCAAGCAGAGTGCCAAATCTAGGTCCAAAAGGCTCCTTAACAGCTTCTACCCCCAAGCCATAAGACTGCTGAACAATGAATCAAGTGGCCACCTGGACTATTTGCATTGTCACCCTTACCTATATGGACAAAATATCTTGACTAACCTGTACCCCCCCGCACATTGACTCGGTACCGGTACCGTCTGTATACAGCCCCGTTATTGTTATGTCGTTTTATTGTGTTGTTTTTTATAAATTGTTTTGCTTCAGTTTATTTTGTCAATATTTTCTTAACTTTATTTCTTAAACTGCATTGTTGGTTAAGGGCTTGTAAGTAACCATTTCTACACCTGTTGTATTCGGCTCATGTGACAAATACAATTTGATTTGATTTTACTGTACGACCACATAGAGAGATATTGCTATTGTTATTTAGCAGATGCTCGTATCCCCCCCGACTTACTTCACATCTTCACAACTCTATAGAGACACGTCTTCAAAAGTGTACTATTTTTCCATTTCTGGGAATGGTGCCGTTTGTGCACAAAGCCTCTCCCTGCAGGATGCAGCTGTTTGTACCTGGCTCCAATGCTGGTTGTCAGGTACAGCCAGATGAGTGCCAGGTACATTTGCCAGGTCCCAAGCTGGGCAGCGGCAACATCTCCAAGTGCTCATAAGCCAACAGTTACCCGGCAACGCTCTTGTCATGGTGCTCTCTCTCTCTCTCTCTCTCTCTCTCTCTCTCTCTCTCTCTCTCTCTCTCTCTCTCTCTCTCTCTGAGAGGTGTGCTCTCCCTCTCTCTCTCTCTCTCTCTCTGTCTCTCTGAGAGGTGTGCTCTCCCTCTCTCTCTCTCTCTCTCTCTCTCTCTGAGAGGTGTGCTCTCCCTCTCTCTCTCCCCCTCTCTCTCTCTCTCTCTCTCTCTCTCTCTCTCTCTCTCTCTCTCTCTCTCTCTCTCTCTCTCTCTCTCTCTCTCTCTCTCTCTCTCTCTCTCTCTCTCTCTCTCTGTCTCCCCCCCTCTCTCTCTCTCTCTCTCTCTCTCTCTCCCCTCTCCCTCTCTCTCTCGCCCTCTCTCTCTCTCCATCTCTCTCTCCCCTCTCTCTCTCTCTCTCTCTCTCTCTCTCTCTCTCTCTCTCTCTCTCTCTCTCTCTCTCTCTCTCTCTCTCTCTCTCTCTCTCTCTCTCTCTCCCCCCTCTCTCTCTCTCTCTCTCTCTCTGAGAGGTGTGCTCTCCCTCTGTCTTTTTCTGTCTCTCTTATCCATTCCTCCCTCCCTTAATCATTTTCTCCCCCCACTCTCTCTCTCTCTCTCTGTCTCTCTCTCTGTCTCTCCCTCTCCCTCCCTCGCTGGGCCTCAAGCGGTCTCAGCTGAAGGATGTGTTTTTTCGACACTACATTTCACTGCGCTGAGCAAGCCTCCTGTGGCCCTGACTCATGCCCTGTGCTTATCTCTCCACTTGTCCTGGGTAGCCTTGTACCTACACTGTCTGTCGTCAAGGAATTCAGTGGAGGGGCAATGTCTCCTGTCGGACGTGCGAAAATCGATACAAAGTGGCTGAAAGCTTTGCTGTTGTACAGGGGATACTAGTTTAGTGGAGCCTTTCGGCCATTTTATCTGCCCTGTCTTGAAGCTGCCGAGACATAGTTTAGTCGATTTTAGATGGCTTCGCTAATGGATTCAAAGACTAAAGAGCACCTTGTAACATCAGGTACTAAAATGTATCTTTCTCTGGAAATAGAATGCCATGAAAGGCCATGAAAACTTTATGTAAACTTTCTTTAAGATCAATACAAACTGTATGTCAATGCTTTTTCAAAAACAAGTCCAGAGGATGTATTTTCAATTCAGCAGTATCTAGTAGAGATCTGGGTGGTGGAAACAACTGAACCGGCACACAGATCAACAGATTGCAAGATGGACAAATACCTTTTGAAAATGTTACGACAGTTTTCTGAGCAAAGATAGTTCACTCAATATGAGTTGTGCTATCAAAGAGTTTTGTCAAGCTTTGAGGTGAGAGGGAATGAAAGCGAATCAGCCTAGGGCTTGATATTCATTAAACATGAGTTGGACTTAGTTCTACAGTAGTGGTAGTACTAGTAGTAGTTGGACTTAGTTCTACAGTAGTATTAGTACTAGTAGTAGTTGGACTTAGTTCTACAGTAGTGGTAGTAGTAGTAGACTTAGTCCTACAGTAGTAGTAGTAGTAGTAGTAAGCTGGACTTAGTTCTACAGTAGCTGTAAAAGTAGTAGTAGTAGCAGTTGGACTTAGTTCTACAGTAGTATTAGTACTAGTAGTAGTTGGACTTAGTTCTACAGTAGTATTAGTACTAGTAGTAGTTGGACTTAGTTCTACAGTAGTGGTAGTAGTAGTAGACTTAGTCCTACAGTAGTAGTAGTTGTAGTAGTAAGCTGGACTTAGTTCTACAGTAGTAGTAGTAGACTTAGTCCTACAGTAGTAGTAGTAGTAGTAGTAGTAGTAAGCTGGACTTAGTTCTACAGTAGCTGTAAAAGTAGTAGTAGTTGGACTTAGTTCTACAGTGGTGGTAGTAGTAGTTAGACTTAGTCCTACAGTAGATTTACTAGTAGTAGTAGTTGAACTTAGTTTTACAGTAGTGGTAGTTGTAGTAGTAGATGTCATTGGATTTAGTTCTACAGTAGTGGTAGTAGTAGTAGACTTAGTTCTACAGTAGTATTAGTAGTAGTAGTAGTAGTTGGACTTAGTTCTACAGTAGTGGTAGTTGTAGTAGTTGGACATAGTTCTACAGTAGCTGTAAAGGTAGTAGTAGTTGGACTTAGCTCTACAGTAGTGGTATTAGTAGTTGTTGGACTTTGTCCTACAGTAGTTTTAGTAGTAGTAGTAGTAGTAGGACTTAGTTCTACAGTAGTGGTAGTAGGAGTAGTTGGACTTAGTCCTACAGTAGTTTTAGTAGTAGTAGTAATTGATCTTAGTTCTACAGTAGTGGTAGTAGTCATTGGTCCTTCTGTAGCTCAGTTGGTAGAGCATGGCACTTGTAACGCCAGGGTAGTGGGTTCGATCCCTAGGACCACCCATACGTAGAATGTATGCACACATGACTGTAAGTCGCTTTGGATAAAAGCGTCTGCTAAATGGCATATATTATTATTATATTATTATTATATTATTGGACTTAGTCCTACAGCAGTGGTAGTAGTAGTTTGAAGTAGTTCTACAGTAGTGGTAGTGGTAGTAGTAGTAGTTTTTGGACTTAGTCCTACGGTAGTGGTAGTAGTAGTAGTAGTAGTAGGACTTAGTCCTACAGTAGTATTAGTAGTAGTAGTAGTAGTTGGACTTAGTTCTACAGTAGTGGTAGTAGTAGTAGGACTTAGTCCTACAATAGTAGTAGTAGTAGTAGTAGTAGTAGGACTTAGTCCTACAGTAGTATTAGTAGTAGTAGTAGTAGTAGGACTTAGTTCTACAGTAGTAGTAGTAGTAGTAGTTGGACTTAGTTTTACAGTAGTGGTAGTAGGAGTAGCAGTAGTAGTTGGATTTAGTTCTACAGTAGTGGTAGTAGGAGTAGCAGTAGTTGAAGTTAGTCCTACAGTAGTGGTAGTAGTAGTAGTAGTAGTAGTTGGACTTAGTTTTACAGTAGTAGTAGTATTAGTAGTAGTTGGACTTAGTTTTACAGTAGTGGTAGTAGTAGTGGTAGTAGTGATAGTAGTTGGACTTAGTTTTACAGTAGTAGTAGTAGTCATTGGACTTAGTTTTACAGTAGTAGTAGTAGTAGTAGTAGTGATAGTAGTTGGACTTAGTTTTACAGTAGTAGTAGTAGTCATTGGACTTAGTTTTACAGTAGTAGTAGCAGTAGTAGTGATAGTAGTTGGACTTAGTTTTACAGTAGTAGTAGTAGTCATTGGACTTAGTTTTACAGTAGTAGTAGCAGCAGTATAACTTCGTCCTACAGTATCAATAGTAGTAGTAGTAGTTTGACTTAGCCCTACAGTAGTGGTAGTAGTAGTTGGACTTAGTTCTACAGTAGTGGTAGTAGTAGTTGGACTTAGTTCTACAGTAGTGGTAGTAGTAGTTGGACTTAGTTCTACAGTAGTGGTAGTAGTAGTTTGACTTAGCCCTACAGTAGGGGTAGTAGTAGTTGGACTTAGTTCTACAGTAGTGGTAGTAGTAGTTGGACTTAGTTCTACAGTAGTGGTAGTAGTAGTTGGACTTAGTTCTACAGTAGTGGTAGTAGTAGTTGGACTATCCATCTTTGGTAATGTCATTCTAAATCTCTTTCGGACTAAAGCAGGAGGTTTTTGTTGTTGTTGTTTAAAAGCATGTCCCAATTATCTCTCCTTCCTCTCAAAATTAGCACATTGTTCACTTCCCTTTACTGATCTGAAAGTAAATGACTGGTATAAGAAGTATGGAAACTCCCATAGCCCATTCTGCAGCTAATACAGTGCTTTTAGATTTTAGTAGTAGTGAACGAGTGTACACTTGAGAGAAAGTACATATTATTGGGACACACGACCAGTCTGTACTGAATAAGAAGCTAATATTTAAAGTGGCCATCTTTAATATTTTACGGTGCTGGGAGCAGTGTCCTGTCCTATGTGGGTTGAGGCTTGACAATAGCACCGATCTCTCCTGGCTGCCAGTTGAATTGCTGCATGGAGATTGTGGGACACACACACACACACACACGGTCTCTGAGCTTTTTGCTATTGCATGAGCAGTGCCAGAACAAGCAGAGCTGTTCTCTAGATCACGTTTGAAGTGCTGATTGAAATTAAAATCTCTTGTTGGTGAGTGGAACCCTGGTGACATCCATGCTCAGTTCAGCCAAAGTAGCTTCTAGTGGGATACTAAATGGCATTCTTAATAGGGCATACACATGCCAAAAGAGAATCCTTAACAATCCCTGAGACTGATACACATGCCAAAAGAGAATCCTTAACAATCCCTGAGACTGATACACATGCCAAAAGAGAATCCTTAACAATCCCTGAGACTGATACACATGCCAAAAGAGAATCCTTAACAATCCCTGAGACTGATACACATGCCAAAAGAGAATCCTTAACAATCCCTGAGACTGATACACATGCCAAAAGAGAATCCTTAACAATCCCTGAGACTGATACACATGCCAAAAGAGAATCCTTAACAATCCCTGAGACTGATACACATGCCAAAAGAGAATCCTTAACAATCCCTGAGACTGATACACATGCCAAAAGAGAATCCTTAACAATCCCTGAGACTGATACACATGCCAAAAGAGAATCCTTAACAATCCCTGAGACTGATACACATGCCAAAAAAGAGAATCCTTAACAATCCCTGAGACTGATACACATGCCAAAAGAGAATCCTTAACAATCCCTGAGACTGATACACATGCCAATCCCTGAAAAGAGAATCCTTAACAATCCCTGAGACTGATACACATGCCAAAAGAGAATCCTTAACAATCCCTGAGACTGATACACATGCCAAAAGAGAATCCTTAACAATCCCTGAGACTGATACACATGCCAAAAGAGAATCCTTAACAATCCCTGAGACTGAACACATCCCTGAGACTGATACACATGCCAAAAGAGAATCCCCCTGAGACTGATACATGAGACTGATACACATGCCAAAAGAGAATCCTTAACAATCCCTGAGACTGATACACATGCCAAAAATCCCTGAGACTGATACACATGCCAAAAGAGAATCCTTAACAATCCCTGAGACTGATACACATGCCAAAAGAGAATCCTTAACAATCCCTGAGACTGATACACATGCCAAAAGAGAATCCTTAACAATCCCTGAGACTGATACACATGCCAAAAGAGAATCCTTAACAATCCCTGAGACTGATACACATGCCAAAAGAGAATCCTTAACAATCCCTGAGACTGATACACATGCCAAAAGAGAATCCTTAACAATCCCTGAGACTGATACACATGCCAAAAGAGAATCCTTAACAATCCCTGAGACTGATACACATGCCAAAAGAGACCTACAAGCAGTTGTTACAACAACAAGAAAATAGCTTAAAGTGTTTTGTCCAAATAAAAGAATGGTCGATCTGACCAGAGAGGTCCAGGACCTGAAGAACAGTTTGCAGTTCTCCGAGGGTCAGCTCGATCAGTTGAAACAGGAGAATGGCAAGATGACAGCAATCTGTAAGTCATTGATAGAGGACATCAGTTCTGTGTGTGAATCCATGATAACAATGACGGATAAATCAGACTCGAGAGACAAACAAGGCGGAAAAACATAATTGTGGACGGAATTGCAGAATCTCCACATGAGACCTGGACGGTATCTGAGGACAAAGTGAGGGAAAATAAATTGAAGGTGGACCACAGGAACATTGAGGTGGAGTGCGACCACAGGACTGGAAAACCCACCACCGGCCCAGGTGATAGGTCCAGGCCAATAGTGGTCAAGTTCCTGAGGTTCAAGGACAAGGTGTCAGTTCTGGAAAGAGCCAAGAACTTGAGCGGAACTTTTCTTCCTGAACGAGGACTATCCTGAATCTGTGCGCCAGAAGAGGAAAGAACACCAGTCTCAACGTCAACAGTGAAGAGGCGACTCCTGGATGCTGGCCTTCCAGGCGGAGTTCCTCTGTCCCGTGTCTGAGATATGGCTTTTTCTTTTCAACTCTGCCTAGAAGGCCCCGCATCCCTGAGTCGCCTCTTCACTGTTGACGTTGAGACTGGTGTTTTGCGGGTACTATTTAATGAAGTTGCCAGTTGAGGACTTGGAGGCGTTTGTTTCTCAAACTAAACACTCTAATGTACTTGTCCTCTTGCTCAGTTGTGTCATGTTCTGACCTTAGTTCCTTTGTGATGTCTTTGTTTTAGTATGGTCAGGGCGTGAGTTGGGGGGGCAGTCTATGTTATTTTTTCTATGATTTGGTATTTCAGTGTTTGGCCTGGTATGGTTCTCAATCAGAGGCAGCTGTCAATTGTTGTCCCTGATTGAGAACCATACGTAGGCAGCCTGTTTTCACCCTTGAGTTGTGGGTGATTATGTTTCTTGTTTTGTTGTTTGTGTCAACATTCAGTACTGTTTCGGTTTTTGTTTTGATTCACTTTGTTATTTTTGTATTTAGTCATGTTCAATGATTATTAAAGTATCATGGACACTTACCACGCTGAGTATTGTTCCGATCCTTGCTACTCCTCCTCAGACGAAGAGGAGGAAATCCATTACAAGTTGTGTACCGGGGTCTCCCACTCCTCTTTCTATTCTGGTTAGAGCCAGTTCGCGCTGTTCTGTGAAGGGAGTAGTACACAGCGTTGTACGTAATGTTCAGTTTCTTGGCAATGTCTTGCATGGAATAGCCTTCATTTTTCAGAACAAGAATAGACTGACGAGTTTCAGAAGGTCTTTGTTTCTGGCCATTTTGAGCCTGTAATTGAACCCACAAATGCTGATGCTCCAGATACTGAACTAGTCTAAAGAAGGCCAGTTTTATTGCTTCTTTATAAATCAATTTTCAGCTGTGCTAACATAATTGCAAAAGGGTTTTCTAATGATCAATTAGCCTTTTAACCATCACAGGAGTGATGGTTACTGATAATGGCCCTCTGTACGCCAATGTAGATATTCCATTAAAAATCATCCGTTTCAAGCTACAATAGTCATTTACAACATTAACAATGTCTACAGTGTATTTCTGATCCATTTTATGTTATGTTAATGGACAATTTTTTTCTCTTTAAAAAAACAAGGATATTTCTAAGTGATCCCAAACTTTTGAACGATAGTGTATATATTTTTTTTTATCTTGCTTTGTTTGCTCTTTTCTGTATTATGTCTCTCTGATAGGCTACCCAGGAAAGGGCTGAAAATAGCCCATATTAATATATGTGGCCTTAGAAATAAGGTTCATGAAATCAATAACTTGCTAACACCAGATAACATTCATGTATTAGCGATTTCTGAGACTCACTTAGATCATTAATTTGATGATGCAGCAGTAGCAATACAAGGATATAACATCTATAGAAGAGACAGAAATGTTCATGGGGGAGGTGTTGCTGTATATTTTCAGAGACACATCCCTGTAATGTTTAGAGAAGAACTTATGTCAAGTGTTATTGAAGTGTTGTGGTTGCAGGTTCACTTGACACATCTAAAGCCTTTTCTTTTGGGGTGTTGCTATAGGCCACCAGGGGCTAACAGTCAGTATCTAAATAATATGTGTGAAATGCTTGATAGTGTATGTGATGTAAACAGAGAGGTCTACTTTCTTGGGGACCAGAATATTGACTAGTTTTCATCAAGTTTTCCACTCAAGAAGAAGCTTCTTACTGTAACCAGTGCCTGTAATCTGGTTCAGGTTATTAATCATCCTACCAGGGTGTTTACAAACACTACAGGAACAAGATCATCCACAACAAAATCATCCACATGTATGTCACATTTTTACTAATACTGTAGAACTTTGTTCTAAAGCTGTATCCGTTCCCATTGGATGCAGTGATCACAATATAGTGGCTATATCCAGGAACGCCAAAGTTCCAACATCTGGGCCTAAAATAGTGTATAAGAGATCATACAAAATATTTTGCTGTGACTCTTATGTGGATGATGCTAAAAATATTAGTAAAAATGATGTGATTAATGAGGAGCATCCAGACGCTGCACTTGATGAATTTATGAAATTGCTTCTTCCAATTATTGATAAACATGGACCTGATAGAGACTGACTGTTAGAACTGTTAATGCTCCATGGAATGATGAGGAATTGACAAACTGTATGTTTGAAAGAGATGGGGCAAAAGGAGTGGCTAATAAGTCTGGCTGAACATTTTTATTTTATTTCACCTTTATTTAACCAGGTAGGCAAGTTGAGAACAAGTTCTCATTTACAATTGCTACCTGGCCAAGATAAAGCAAAGCAGTTCGACACGAACAACAACACAGAGTTACACATGGAGAAAACAAACATACAGTCAATAATACAGTAGAAAAATGAGTCTATATACAATGTGAGTAAATGAGGTGAGATAAGTGAGGTAAAGGCTAAAAAGGCTATGGTGGCGAAGTAAATACAATATAGCAAGTACTTAATTAAAAATAATAATAATAATAATAATAATTTGACTGCAAATTGAGAAATTATGTGACTAAACTCAACAAAAAAAGAAACTGTATTATGAAGCCAAGATCAATGATATAAAAACACTTTGGAGTACTTTAAATGAAATTATGGTGCGAAAGACAAATTCAACTCCATCTTTCATCGAATCAGATGGCTTATTCATCACGAAACCATTTGATGTTGTCAATTATTTAATTGGAAAAGTGGGCAAAATAAGGCAAGAAATGCCAACAGCGAACAGTGAGCAATTCTATTCATGCATAAAAACTAATAATGAAAGAAAAGCATTGCACATTTGAGTTTTGTAAAGTTAGTGTGGGAGAGGTGGAAAAATTATTGTTATGTTATTGTTACCAATATGACAAACCACATGGCATTGACAACTTCTGGAAAGCTACTGAGGATGGTAGCTGACTCTATAGCCACTCCTATCTGTCACATTTTTAATCTGAGCCTAGAGGAAAGTCTTCGTCCTCAGGCCTGGAGGACCAAATACAATGCTATTTGTCTGTAAGCAAATTAACAACAGACTTTCAGCATGCTTATAGAGAAGGGCACTCAACATTTACTGCAATGACACAAATGACTAGTGATTTGTTGAAAGTAATTGATAATAAGAAGATTGTGGGAGCTGTACTGTTAGTTTTCAGTGCAGCCTTTGATATTATTGACCATAGCCTGTTGTTGAAAAAATATATGTGTTATGGCTTTTCAACCTCTGCCATATTGTGGATTCAGAGCTATCTATCTAATAGAACTCAAAGGGTTTTCTTTAATGGAAGCTTATCTAATGTAAAACCTGTAAAGTGTGGTGTACCGCAGGGCAGCTCTCCAGGCTCTCTACTCGTTTCTAATTTTACCAATGACCTGCTCCTGGCATTAAACAAAGCATGTGTGTCCATGTATGCTGATTATTCAACCATATACACAGCAGCAACCACAACTAATCAAGTCACTGAAACCCTTAGCAAGGAGTTGCAGTCTGTTTTAGAATGGGTGTGAAGTAATAAACTGGTTCTGAACATGCCAAAAGAGAATCCTTAACAATCCCTGAGACTGATACACATGCCAAAACAATCCCTGAGACTGATCACATGCCAAAAGAGAATCCTAACAATCCCTGAGACTGATACACATGCCAAAAGAGAATCCTTAACAATCCCTGAGACTGATACACATGCCAAAAGAGAATCCTTAACAATCCCTGAGACTGATACACATGCCAAAAAGAGAATCCCCTTAACAATCCCTGAGACTGATACACATGCCAAAAGAGAATCCTTAACAATCCCTGAGACTGATACACATGCCAAAAGAGAATCCTTAACAATCCCTGAGACTGATACACATGCCAAAAGAGAATCCTTAACAATCCCTGAGACTGATACACATGCCAAAAGAGAATCCTTAACAATCCCTGAGACTGATACACATGCCAAAAGAGAATCCTTAACAATCCCTGAGACTTCTTTGCTAACTAGTTTGCTTTAAAATGATTTAAGACCTTAGCTTAGGAGACTGGCTTGTTCTCATTAGTTGTACCTGTGGTGCAGAGAGCGAGAGAGAATGTTTACTGTTCATTTGTATTGTTTATTTCACTAGCTTTGTTTCCCATGCCAATAAAGCCCTTACATTGAAATTGAATTGAGAGAGAAACAGTAATGAAGCGAAATAGCAAGACAGAGGCAGACAGAGACTCTCTGTCTCTGTCTGCCTCTGTCTGTCTCTGTCTGCCTCTGTCTGCTTCTGTCTGCCTCTGTCTGCCTCTGTCTGCCTCTGTCTGTCTCTGTCTGCCTCTGTCTGTCTCTGTCTGTCTCTGTCTGCCTCTGTCTGCCTCTGTCTGCTTCTGTCTGCCTCTGTCTGCCTCTGTCTGTCTCTGTCTGCCTCTGTCTGCCTCTGTCTGTCTCTGTCTGCCTCTGTCTGTCTCTGTCTGCCTCTGTCTGCCTCTGTCTGTCTATGTCTGTCTCTGTCTGCCTCTGTCTGTCTCTGTCTGCCTTTGTCTTGCTATTTCGCTTCATTACTGTTTCTCTCTCAATAGAAAGAGGTATAGACAATAGAAAGAGAGAGAGAGAGAGAGAGAGAGAGAGAGACAGACAGAGAGAGAGACAGAGAGACAGACAGACAGACAGACAGACAGACAGACAGACAGACAGACAGACAGACAGACAGACAGACAGACAGACAGACAGACAGACAGACAGACAGACAGACAGACAGACAGACAGACAGACAGACAGACAGACAGACAGACAGAGGTATAGACAATAGAAAGAGAGAGAGAGAGAAATAGAAGGGCCTAAAGCAGCACCTAGATCTTCAGCACAGATGATTTCAGACCTGGGCACTGACAGTGAATCTCAGTAAGACAAAAATAATGGTGTTCCAAAAATGGTTCAGTTTCCAGGACCACAAATACAAATTCCATCTACACACCGTTGCCCAAGAGCACACAAAAAACGATACCTTTCTCGGCTTAAACCTGACTTCCACAAAGCTGTGAACGATCTGAGAGACAAGGCAAGAAGGACCTTCTACGCTATCAAAAGGAACATAAATTCGACATCCCAATTAGGATCTGGCTAAAAATTATTGAATTAGTTATAGAACCCATTGCCCTTTATGGTTGTGAGGTATGGGGTCCGCTCACCAACCAAGAATTCACAAAATGGGACAACATCAAAGTGATACTCTACATGCAGAATTCTGCAAAAACATCCCCAGTGTAAAACGTAAAACCCCAAATAATGCATGTAGAACAGAATTATCAAAATTCAACCACCTAATAGGAAGTGATTTCCAAACTTTCCCAAAAAAATCCAATTTTGATGGACTCCCATATCTATTGGGTGAAATACCACAGTGTGCCATCACAGCAGCAAGAAAAGTGAAGAACAAACACCATTGTAAATACAACCCATATTTAAGTTGATTCATTTTCCCTTTTGTACATTGTTTTGTTATTGTTTATTTCACTTTTGTTTATTATCTATTTCACTTGCTATGGTAATGTAAACAGAGGTTTCCCATGTCAATAAATCCCATTGTATTGAATTGAATTGAGGAATGGAGGAGGAGGCAGTGAGTACACACCTGACCAGGGATTGGGGGCATGGGCTGGCAAGCAGCCCTCTGCATCTGTCACAGCCAGTCAGTGTGGGTGGCTGGAGGCCATTTAGTTCTGATTTGAGCCCAGTGGGGAGCCCACAGGGGCTGCCCATAATAGAGCTCCACCTGTGTGATAAATAATGTGTGACACACATGGGCTTTGATGAGAGACATGGCCACAGGCACCGTAACCTAGCTTAGCAGGCATAAAATAAATGCTTGAAACTAGATCCCCTACATACTGGTCTTGACGAGAAGGAAAAAAACTGTCGGGGAGATTCTCTTCTGTACTGTTCAACCAATCCAGAAATGTGGAGGAGGAGTTAAGATGGAGTGTCGCCCTGTAAACGTCCAAAAGCGGAAGTCGTGTCAGACTCTCTTTCCATTTCCCCTGAACACTGGAACATCCGGTTGTTGGGGACTCGTCACAGGCTACAGGCACAACGTCCAGCCAGATAGGGCCCACAGAGACACAGGTCCACAGAGACACTGGCCCACAGAGACACTGGCCCACAGAGACACTGGCCCACAGAGACACAGGTCCACAGAGAACTGGCCCACAGAGACACTGACCCACAGAGACACAGGTCCACAGAGACACTGGCCCACAGAGACACTAACCACCACTGGATAAGATAGACTGTCTGGGGCAGACAGACAGACAGACAAGCAGACAGACAGACAGAGACAGGCAGACAGACGGAGAGAGACAGACAGACAGAGATAAAGGGTCTTTAAAGGGTCCCCATATGAGAACCCTTTAAAGACCCTTTATCTCTGTCTGTCTGTCTCTCTCCGTCTGTCTGCCTGTCTCTGTCTGTCTGTCTGCTAGCCTAGTGGTTAGAGTGTTGGACTAGTAACTGGAAGGTTGCAAGTTCAAACCCCCGAGCTGACAAGGTACAAATCTGTCATTCTACCCCTGAACAGGCAGTTAAACCACTGATCTTAGGCTGTCATTGAAAATAAGAATTTGTTCTTAACTGACTTGCCTGGTAAAATAAAAATATTCCTTATATAAATGTAGTTTTTGCTTATATTCTATGAAAAACCTTAAGGAGTTAGTCGCTATGCGTCCAGGGGACAGATGTTGGGATACAAGATACTGTATTGCTTTAAAGACATCTACTGAAAATCCGATGATGAGCACACGAGACGAAGGCAGCTACTGTTCTGGGTCTGTTATAATGAACAATTTACACTTAGCAGATGCTGTTATCCAGAGTGACGGTGCATTCACCTAAGGTAGGTAAAACAACCATTAACACCGTCATTTCAAATAAAACACTTTCCTTATTAAAACAGCTAATTGCATAACATTTCTTGAAGTTGTTCTTACTTTAAAATTAGCGTGCCTTAACAGCGATTGGAAAACCAGTTGGCACTGTCTGCTCATAAAAGAGGTTCAGTTGGGTGTTACTGTGGCAGGGTAGCCTCCTCCGTCTGTTCCTCCTCTAGATGTTCCTCCTCCGTCTGTTCCTCCTCCGTCTGTTCCTCCTCTGTCTGTTCCTCCTCCATCTGTTCCTCCTCTAGATGTTCCTCCTCCGTCTGTTCCTCCTCTCTCTGTTCCTCCTCCGTCTGTTCCTCCTCCGTCTGTTCCTCCTCCCTCTGTTCCTCCTCAGTCTGTTCCTCCTCTCTCTGTTCCTCCTCCGTCTGTTCCTCCTCCCTCTGTTCCTCCTCAGTCTGTTCCTCCTCTCTCTGTTCCTCCTCCGTCTGTTCCTCCTCCGTCTGTTCCTCATCCCTCTGTTCCTCCTCAGTCTGTTCCTCCTCTCTCTGTTCCTCCTCTCTCTGTTCCTCCTCCGTCTGTTCCTCCTCAGTCTGTTCCTCCTCAGTCTGTTTCTCCTCCGTCTGTTCCTCCTCCGTCTGTTTCTCCTCCCTCTGTTCCTCCTCAGTCTGTTCCTCCTCTCTCTGTTCCTCCTCCGTCTGTTCCTCCTCAGTCTGTTCCTCCTCAGTCTGTTCCTCCTCTCTCTGTTCCTCCTCCGTCTGTTCCTCCTCAGTCTGTTCCTCCTCCGTCTGTTCCTCCTCAGTCTGTTCCTCCTCCGTCTGTTCCTCCTCAGTCTGTTCCTCCTCCGTCTGTTTCTCCTCCGTCTGTTACTCCTCCGTCTGTTACTCCTCTGTCTGTTTCTCCTCCCTCTGTTCCTCCTCAGTCTGTTCCTCCTCTCTCTGTTCCTCCGTCTGTTCCTCCTCAGTCTGTTCCTCCTCAGTCTGTTCCTCCTCTCTCTGTTCCTCCTCCGTCTGTTCCTCCTCAGTCTGTTCCTCCTCCGTCTGTTCCTCCTCAGTCTGTTCCTCCTCCGTCTGTTCCTCCTCAGTCTGTTCCTCCTCCGTCTGTTACTTCTCTAGCTGGCTGCTGAAATGTGTGGCTCTAAGTCAATGTGACACAGTAACACCCAACTGAACCTCTTTTATGAGAAGACAGTGCCAACTGGTTTTCCAATCGCTGTTAAGGCACGCTAATTTTAAAGTAAGAACAACTTCAAGAAATGTTATGCAATTAGCTGTTTTAATAAGGAAAGTGTTTTATTTGAAATGACGGTGTTAATGGTTGTTTTACCTACCTTAGGTGAATGCACCGTCACTCTGGATAACAGCATCTGCTAAGTGTAAATTGTTCATTATAACAGACCCAGAACAGTAGCTGCCTTCGTCTCGTGTGCTCATCATCGGATTTTCAGTAGATGTCTTTAAAGCAATACAGTATCTTGTATCCCAACATCTGTCCCCTGGACGCATAGTGACTAACTCCTTAAGGTTTTTCATAGAATATAAGCAAAAACTACATTTATATAAGGAATATTTTTATTTTACCAGGCAAGTCAGTTAAGAACAAATTCAGTGGTTTAACTGCCTGTTCAGGGGTAGAATGACAGATTTGTACCTTGTCAGCTCGGGGGTTTGAACTTGCAACCTTCCGGTTACTAGTCCAACACTCTAACCACTAGGCTACCCTGCCACCCCATATAATCTACATTAATATAAGGAACATAAGCTACATTTAGATAAAGAATATAAACTATATTTTGCATCTCCTCAAACTACCCCCAGAAAACATTTATTATTATTATTTGACCGTGCTGGTCATTTATGAACATTTGAACATCTTGGCCATGTTCTGTTATCTCCACCCGGCACAGCCAGAAGAGGACTGGCCACCCCACATAGCCTGGTTCCTCTCCAGGTTTCTTCCTAGGTTTTGGCCTTTCTAGGAAGTTTTTCCTAGCCACCGTGCTTCTACACCTGCATTGCTTGCTGTTTGGGGTTTTAGGCTGGGTTTCTGTACAGCACTTTGAGATATCAGCTGATGTACGAAGGGTTATATAAATACATTTTATTTGATTTGATATCATTCGTGCTTACGTTGGAAGGTAAATTCCCTCATTAACATGTACCGCAGATCAAAGCAACGTAGCAGAGGTCTGTCTGGGTCATTGGAGCTAGCTGCCGCGTTAAGGATGTTGGCTAACATCCTATATAAGGAAAATGTTCAATGGCGATAGACTTTTTTGTTAATTAACTTGTGTCTCTAACTTTACCCGACTCGCTTTACTTTCTGAACTTTCTCCACTTTTTTAAAGAAGCAGCTCGCTAATAGTGAAGGGGATAGAAGAAATCATTGATAGGACACAATCTTCCTGCTCATTTCACAAGGGAGGAGCAAGAACTGTACTGAGCTCCAACTGTCCTCACCACAGAATGAATAGTCTTAAAGACTACTGCACATGGCTCCATTTCACACTCCTACCAGCCCTCCTTCCCTTCTATCCCTACCTCTCCCTGCCTTCTCCTCTTCTGAACTGTCTTTGCAGAGTTATCCATTTAAGCCTACAACCTAAACCAATTATTCACTATCCACTAATTGCAAGTTGTGTAAGATTCTTTACAGGGTGAAAACATTTGGCATCTGCTAGTGACAATAGCCAATGCCATCTGTCTTATAAAGCAGAAACCTGGTGATATAATATTTGTAGGGCCCTGTGTTTTTGTTAATCATGTCACATGACCTTGATTTTAACCTTTATTTTAAGCGTTTTCCAAAAATGAGTATTAGACCAAAAATGAAAGCAATGTGACAGTTTGATGAAAAAGCATTAAATTAAGGTTCAAATCCAGGTCATGTGAAATGATTAACCAAACCTCAGGGTCCTAATTATATATTGTATATTATCTGAAACCTTGTATGTGTAGGGCTGTGAATACTACATGTTTCCATGGCGGTATCCGTAGAATAATCTATGCTATTTAAGACACTTTATTGAAAGCGACTTATAGTCATGCATGCATACATTTTTTGTATGGGGTGCCCACCGTGGGACTCAAACCCACAATAATGGTGTTGCAAATAGCATGCTCTACTAATTGAGGCACAGAGGAATTTAAGACTTGTTGGTCAGACCATTGCCTCTTCATCCTACTGTATTATTAATCTTGTGAATGGGATGTATACAGTATTACCGTGGATTTCGCGCTGTGCCTTTGCTGTGCTGTTTCACTAGGCGGGTCACTCCTGGACAAATTGGACTGTTCTTGGGTGTGCTGTTTCACCAGGCGGGTCACTTCTGGGCAGATTGGAGTGTTCTCGGGTGTGCTGTTTCACCAGGCGGGTCACTCCTGGGCAGATTGGACTGTTCTTGGGTGTGCTGTTTCACCAGGCGGGTCACTCCTGGGCAGATTGGAGTGTTCTCGGGTGTGCTGTTTGACCAGACGGGTCACTCCTGGGCAGATTGGACTGTTCTTGGGTGTGCTGTTTCACCAGGCGGGTCACTCATGGGCAAATTAGAGTGTTCTCGGGTGTGCTGATTCACCAGGCTGGTCACCCCAGGGCAGATTGGAGTGTTCTCGGGTTTGCTGTTTGACCAGACGGGTCATTCCTGGGCAGAGTGGTCTCGGGTGTGCTGTTTCACCAGGCGGGTCATTCCTGGGCAGAGTGGTCTCGGGTGTGCTGTTTCACCAGGCGGGTCATTCCTGGGCAGAGTGGTCTCGGGTGTGCTGTTTCACCAGGCGGGTCATTCCTGGGCAGAGTGGTCTCGGGTGTGCTGTTTCACCAGGCGGGTCCTTCCTGGGCAGAGTGGTCTCGGGTGTGCTGTTTCACCAGGCGGGTCATTCCTGGGCAGAGTGGTCTCGGGTGTGTTGTTTCACCAGGCGGGTCACTCCTGGGCCGATTGGAGTGGTCTTGGGTGTGCTGTTTCACCAGGCGGGTCATTCCTGGGCAGAGTGGTCTCGGGTGTGCTGTTTCACCAGGCGGGTCATTCCTGGGCAGAGTGGTCTCGGGTGTGCTGTTTCACCAGGCGGGTCATTCCTGGGCAGAGTGGTCTCGGGTGGACCCTGGAGCAATGTCATTGGTGACGTACAGTAACAGTGGCACAACATTGACGTTATTGTAGAATGGTTGCCTCAGATCACACCTCATTGTGCCAACGTTTCAGTGACTATCCCGTGTTTGTTACTTTCGTGTTGTTGTGGTCCCACTGCACCTGAGATAATTTGTGATGTGCTCATATATAATCATCCTGCTTCGTTTTCTGCTTTTAGTATTCCTAACATTATTTATAATGCCTAAAATACACACATACACACACCTCACCTTGGGCAGGCAATGGAAGGTAAAGTTAGTGCAGAGCATGTCTCCTCTCTTAATATCGTGAACAGATGGTACTCATGCTACAGCCTGAGTAGCACAGTCACAGTGAAGACAACCCTGCTCAGAGGGAGCAGAACAGAACAGAGCAGTCACAGTGAAGACAACCCTGCTCAGAGGGAGCAGAACAGAACAGAGCAGTCACAATGAAGACAACCCTGCTCAGAGGGAGCAGAACAGAGCAGAGTAGAGCAGTCCCTGATTAGGGTCCATTTGATCGAAACTTCCTCTTTTTATGCTCAGTGGCTGTGGGCTTGTAAAGCTGCCGTGACGGAGGCTGGTGAGTCAGGTGCTCGTTAGCGAGCCCACGGGGGGCTGGTGTGTGAAGGCCAAGACTCCCAGGGGAGAGATAATCACCCCTGTTATTAATGAAACACACTGCAGGACCAGGGGGGTGGCTTGGGGTGGGTTGGGGGGTTAAGGTGGGGGAAGTGGTGCTTTCTTCTCTTTGTCTGTTGTCGCTCTCTGATGTAACGAACTCACAGGCAGTTCCCTGTAATACCAGATCTTTTATTAAGACATCCTCAGTGTGTGGACGCACACATATTACAAATAAAATATTTGGCATACGACCTCAGATCCTCAAAAAGTTCTACAGCTGCACCATCCTGACTGGTTGCATCCCCGCCTGGTATGGCAACTGCTCGGCTTCCTGCCATCGGGGACCTCTATACCAGGCGGTGCCAGAGGAAGTTTCCAAAAATTAGCAGACTCAATCTACCCAAGTCGTAGACTTTTCTCTCTGGAACCGCATGGCAAACGGTACCGGAGTGCCAAGTCTGGGACCAAAAGGCTCCATAACAGCTTCTACCCCCAAGCCATAAGACTGCTGAACAGTTAATCAAATAGCTACCCAGACTATTAGCATTGACCTCCTTATTTTATTGTTATTTATTTGCACTGACTTGATGTACACCCACTGGACTCTAACCACACACTCACACATACTACACTGACACTCCAACACACACACACACACACACACACACACACACACACACACACACACACACACACACACACACACACACACACACACACACACACACACACACACACACACACACACACACACACACACACACACACACACACACACACACACACACACACACACACACACTGTTCAAACCCCCGAGCTGACAAGGTACAAATCTGTCATTCTGCCCCCGAACAGGCAGTTAATCCACTATTCTTAGGCCGTCATTGAAACTTGCCAAGTTAAATAAAGGTAAAATAAAAAAATAAGCTGCTACTCTCTGGTTATTATCTATGCAAAGTCACTTTACCCCTACCTTCATGTACATATTACCTTGACTAACCCGTACCCCCTGCATATTGACTAGGTACCAGTAGCCCTTGTTTTTACCCTAGTTACTGTTATTTAATTGCTTTACTATTTTTCCTTTAGTTATTTAGCACATATTTTGTACTTACATTTTTTAAAAACTCTGCATTGTTGGTTAAGGCTTGTAAGTAAGCATTTCACAGTAATACCTGTTGTATTCGGCGCATGTGACAAATACATGTTGATTTGATTTGAAAAAGATACTTCAAAGATATGTGGTTGAAAAGGAACATCTTACACGATTTATGTAAAGTTAATACTCTTATTTTAGGCCCCTTTCCTTTGTGTGAGGTCAAGGTCGATCTACAAATGAGGCCTAAGTGTGACTAATTCCATTACTAAAACCTATGCCATAAATGGTGCTGGGTTAAAGACAAGTCATCGAACACAGAACAGACACCTGCATGTTGATTTACAGCCAAGGGTAGGTAACAGACTTGACAAGAGGTTGAAACGTTCAGAAATTCTCATTTCATTAAGATTAACCTGCATTTGTTGGGAATATACTGTTAATCCGTGTCCCTTGATGTCCTTCTCATAAAATATATATTTGTCCTCTTAATTTGAGCTATTTTTGAATTTCGGTATTCAAAACAGAACTAATTGCAAAATATAGACCAAATCTCCCCGCTGTGTACTGTACAAATGTTGTGAAGTCACAACGACTATCTTTGATCCACTGCTATCCAAGCATCCTCACTGGTAATGCATCTGGTAACTGGAGTTTTCCCTCAATAAACAACCTGAGAGAGAGAGAGAGAGAGAGAGAGAGGGAGAGGAGAGAGAGAGAGAGAGAGAGAGAGAGAGAGAGAGAGAGAGAGAGAGAGAGAGAGAGAGAGAGAGAGAGAGAGAGAGAGAGAGAGAGAGAGAGATGGAGACATAGAGAGAGAGAGACATAGAGAGAGATGGAGAGAGAGAGAGATGGAGAGAGAGAGACAGAGAGAGAGAGAGAGGGAGACATAGAGAGAGAGACATAGAGAGAGAGAGAGAGAGACATAGAGAGAGAGAGAGAGAGAGAGAGAGAGAGAGAGAGAGAGAGAGAGAGAGAGAGAGAGAGAGAGAGAGAGAGAGAGAGAGAGAGAGAGAGAGAGATGGAGACATAGAGAGAGAGAGACATAGAGAGAGAGAGATGGAGAGAGAGAGAGACAGAGAGAGAGAGAGAGGGAGACATAGAGAGAGAGACATAGAGAGAGAGAGAGAGAGAGAGAGAGAGAGAGAGAGAGAGAGAGAGAGAGAGAGAGAGAGAGAGAGAGAGAGAGAGAGACAGAGAGAGAGAGAGAGACAGAGAGAGAGAGAGAGAGAGAGAGAGAGAGAGAGAGAGAGAGAGAGAGAGAGAGAGAGAGATGGAGAGAGAGAGAGACAGAGAGAGAGGGAGAGAGAGAGAGAGGGAGACATAGAGAGAGAGAGAGAGAGAGAGAGAGAGAGAGAGAGAGAGAGAGAGAGAGAGAGAGAGAGAGAGAGAGAGAGAGAGAGAGAGAGAGAGAGATGGAGAAATAGAGAGAGAGAGAGAGAGAGAGAGAGAGACATAGAGAGAGAGAGAGAGAGAGAGAGAGAGAGAGAGAGAGAGAGAGAGAGAGAGAGAGAGAGAGAGAGAGAGAGAGAGAGAGAGAGAGAGAGAGAGAGAGAGAGAGAGAGAGAGAGAGAGAGACATAGAGAGAGAGACATAGAGAGACATAGAGAGACATAGAGAGAGAGAGAGAGAGAGAGAGAGAGAGAGAGAGAGAGAGAGAGAGAGAGAGAGAGAGAGAGAGAGAGAGAGAGAGACATAGAGAGAGAGAGAGAGAGAGAGAGAGAGAGAGAGAGACATAGAGAGAGAGAGAGAGAGAGAGAGAGAGAGAGAGAGAGAGAGAGAGATGGAGTGACGAAGTGACGAATCACAGAGAGGCTTTAATCATACTTTCCTCTGAAGACGTCACTTATTTTTCTTCCGTCTTCTCGTTCCTGGTGCCAGCTCATTAATTTAATTAAGTAATTAGCGGTGGAGGTGGCATGTTAACTGGCATCGCCTCAAAGACTGATTGTTATGGAGCCTCAGGATGTCTGGGGGGCCTGGCTTGGATTGGCCGTTATTCAGACTTGTGTTGTTTTCTTTTTTTCTTCAGATGTGTCGGATGAGAAGCCCTGTGGCGTTGATTAAATGTTCATGTTAGAGTGTTAACCAGGCACGAAGCCCTCTCACCGCAAAACCAACATGTTGTTAAACAGGACAGAGATGCAGTTGGTGGTTCTAACAGGGAGGTAGATGGAGAAGTCCAATTGAAGAGTGTTGGGCTAATCATGTACTAATTGCTGTGTATATGTTGAGGTTACTCTTCTGAAGGCTGAGCACTGAGGAGTAGAAGTAGGTAGCCTGTCACAGAGTACATTATAACTGAGCGTAGGGGAGATGAGGTAGTCTCCACAGAGTACACTATAACTGAGCGTAGGGGAGATGAGGTAGTCTCCACAGAGTAGACTAACTGAGTGTAGGGGAGATGAGGTAGTCTCCACAGAGTACACTATAACTGAGCGTAGGGGAGATGAGGTAGTCTCCACAGAGTACACTATAACTGAGCATAGGGGAGATGAGGTAGTCTCCACAGAGTACACTATAACTGAGTGTAGGGGAGATGAGGTAGTCTCCACAGAGTACATTATAACTGAGCGTAGGGGAGATGAGGTAGTCTCCACAGAGTACACTATAACTGAGCGCAGGGGAGTCTTTCCACAGAGTACACTATAACTGAGCGTAGGGGAGATGAGGCAGTCTGCACAGAGTACACTATAACTGAGCGTAGGGGAGATGAGGTAGTCTCCACAGAGTACACTATAACTGAGCGTAGGGGAGATGAGGTAGTCTCCACAGAGTACACTATAACTGAGCGTAGGGGAGATGAGGTAGTCTCCACAGAGTACACTATAACTGAGTGTAGGGGAGATGAGGTAGTCTCCACAGAGTACATTATAACTGAGCGTAGGGGAGATGAGGTAGTCTCCACAGAGTACACTATAACTGAGCGCAGGGGAGTCTTTCCACAGAGTACACTATAACTGAGCGTAGGGGAGATGAGGTAGTCTCCACAGAGTACATTATAACTGAGCGTAGGGGAGATGAGATAGTCTCCACAGAGTACACTATAACTGAGCGCAGGGGAGTCTTTCCACAGAGTACACTATAACTGAGCGTAGGGGAGATGAGGTAGTCTCCACAGAGTACACTATAACTGAGTGTAGGGGAGATGAGGTAGTCTGTCCACAGAGTAGACTATAACTGAGCTCAGTGAGGTGGTGAATGATGCAGGCAGATTGTGTCTGGTGTCTGAATGGTGATGATGATGGTGAGGATGATGTCATAAAGCAGAAGAGTAACAGTGCACTTCCACGTCAACCTGCTGATTCATGGTGTCTGGTGAACAGGTGGAGAGACAGGAAAGCGGCAGCAGATTTTGGGGATGAGAGAGTCGTGGATCGCACGCACGCACACACGCACACACACACTAACACACTCGCTCACACAAACAGACGCACATACACACACACGCTCGCTCACACACACACGCAGTCGATCAAATTCAACACATGTTTATCATGGTCAGCTGACTTTTATCATGGTCAGTAAAAGCTACAGCAGCCGTAAGTGCAGTAGAAGAAACGGTTTGCGATTAAGGTACTTATTCAAAATGGCGGCAGCAGTAGCTATAGATTCGAGAAGTAGTAAAGGTCCATTGCGTAAATGGTTTGTTTGTTTTGGCCCTATGGTAGCATTGCATTGCCAGTAGTTGCAGTAGACGAAGTAGGTCTGGTTAGACATAGTTGTTACAGTAGCGCTGATGTGTAGTTAGCTGAGTCATGCTAAAGTTACCCTTAGTGCCACTGTGTCATCATTGTCTATTTTAACTGTTCTCTTGAACCCATCTGGCTTCCTGTTGGCTTGTTTTCTCTTCCTGTTTTGTTTCCCTCTCTGCATAGAGACTTGCGGGAATTCTAGCCGCCCCTCAGCTGTACTGGAACTCGTCTGCATTGCGCCGATGACCTCTAGGGAGCGCTAAGTAGAGCATCATTACGGTGCATCACCTTCCTGGATGATTGTGAATTAGACGGGTTGCTCTCCTTGGGACGTTCCTAACAGATTGAAGGTGAAATTTAAAATGGTTAAGGTAAGGGTTAAGGTTACGATTAGGTAAGAATTATGGTTATGGTTAGGGAAAAGGTTCGAGTTTAGGGTTAGAGTTAGAGTCAAGGTTAGGGTTTAGGGTAGGGACATACCAAGGATACCGGATAGCACTTACTGAATGACATATACAACCCCGCTATAACAGTTTACAACACAGAGTGCAACTGCAGAGTGCTACTGTAGCTAGCAGTACTCCATCAGATACCATTATAACAGAAAGACCAGGAAACCTATAGGGATTATAAACAGGGTGGTTCGAGCCCTGAATGCTGATTGGCTGACAGCTGTGTTTATCAGACCAGACACAGATTAAGACCAATCGTGGACTATAAAGCGATGTCAATAAGAGAATCCTCCTGTCCATGGATACACTTGTTATGCTGAAAACGGGTATTATCTCCCTGCCAGAGCAATCTATGTACCTGGATGTAGTAGCAATAGCAGTGGTGGAAAAATTACCCAATGGTCGTACTTGAGTAAATGTAAAGATATCTTAATAGAAAATGACGCAAGTAAAAGTGAAAGTCACCCAGGATAATGCTACTTAAAAAATAAAAATAAATGTACACCCTAATTTCATAGTATCCAATTATTAGTAGTTACTATCTTGTCTCATCGCTACAACTCCTGTACGGGCTCGGGAGAGATGAAGGTCGAAAGCCATGCGTCCTCCGAAACACAACCCAACCAAGCCGCACTGCTTCTTACCACAGCGTGCATCCAACCCGGAAGCCATGTGTTAGAGGAAACACCGTGCATCTGGCGACCTTGGTTAGCGTGCACTGTGACTGGCCTACCACAGGAGTCGCTTGTGCGCGATGAGACAAGGATATCCCTACCGACCAAACCCTCCCTAACCCGGACGACGCTAGGCCAATTGTGCGTCGCCTCACGGACCTCCCAGTCGCGGCCGGCTGCAGCAGAGCCCGGGTGCGAACCCAGAGTCTCTGGTGGCACAGCTAGCGCTGCGATGCAGTGCCCTAGGGAACTGACAGTCCTACTCAGCTGGAGCTCGACGATTAATCAATCAAATGTATTTATAAAGCACATTTTTACATCTGCCGATGTTACAAAGCGCTATACAGAAACCCAGCCTAAAACCCCAAACAGCAAGCAATGGAGATGAGTAATGCAGTAGTAGTATCACCACAGTAGGTTGATGTGTATACTGCAGTAGTAATATCACCACAGTGGTTTATTATCTATACTGCAGTAGTAGTATACTACAGTAGTTTGATGTGTATGCTGCAGTAGTATTATCACTACAGTAGTTTGATGTATACTGCAGTAGTAATATCACCACAGTAGTTTATTGTGTATACTGCAGTAGTAGTATCACCACAGTGATGTGTATACCTTAGTAGTATTACCACAGTGGTTCGATGTCTACTGTAGTAGTAGTAGTAATAGTATCATCACAGTAGTTTGATGTGAAAATATAAATTGTTATAGTATGTGATTTTTCGAGAAAAAAAACCAAGTATGCTTTAAATGCCAGGATGTTTAGCTCATTTTGTCTTTTCATCTAGTAGAATTCGATGCACACTTTTTGGGAATTTTACAGCCTCAACGCATTGGAACAGGGGAACTGCGAGTTTTGATAACTAGATCTCTTCAATTAAACAACAAAACAACTTGGAAGATGGCGAATAGCAAAGCTTCTGCGGTGGGATTCAAATGTAAGTAGTTTTTGTTCTCCTTAAAATGACGCTGCATCTTTGAAAACAGATCTGCAGCCTGCTGCCTACGATGCCTTCAGATAGCTATGTGCTTCAGTAGGACTACAAGTTATAACTGTCCGAACAGTAACGTTAGCTACAGAGTTACTTGCTTGCTGTTGAGCGATAACTGTTAGCTAGCATAGTTAGCTAGCATAGTTAGCTAGCATAGTTGATTACCAGGGCTTGTGTTCAAACTGTTACTGGGTCTGATAGAGTGGTGAACATGGCAGGAGAAATGCAGCAAAAATGGCTTTGAGTAAGTAATGTGGCCATAGTTATCTCTCTTGCCACTGCACCATGCACTGCCGCTAGCTATAGCCAACGTTAGGAACGTTGTAGCCTTGGTACATTCCTGATTTTCACAGCATTGCTCATCACAATAATCAGATTTTCTTCTACATAGTTTTCCTGATTTGTGACAGGTTTATTTGTGTTGAACTGATTGTAATGTTCATGCACATAATGATTGTAATGTTCATGCACATAATGGTTGTAATGATGAATGTTCATTGCACATAACCTGTTAGCCTAGTCTTCTACAGAAAGTACACACAACGATAACTTTGTTCATGTTGTACTTCATTTTGTGTTTTTTCAGGATCTAAAAAAGTTTCCCTTTTCTCTGAGAGCAACAACACTTTCCCATCTATTTCCTATGCTTCCCCGGCACATACATATACGTGTGAAGATATACTGTAAATTAAAGAAAAGTGCAAGTATTCCAGAGAAATGGACTACAATTGGCATAATACCTGTTTACATGTAGTGTGTTTGATGCTGAAAGCTATCCTTCTCCATATTTTTCCGGAGTTGAAAGCTCCCCCCACCGGAGTCAGAGGGGAAGGAAACCACTCAGGGATTTCACCATGAGGCTAATGGTGACTTCAAAACAGTTGCATAGTTTAATGGCTGTGATAGGAGAAAACTAGGAGGATGGATAAACAACATTGTAGTTACTCCACAATACTAACCTAACTGACAGAATGAAAATAAGAAACCCTGTACAGAATACAAATATTCCAAAACGTGCATCCGGTTTGCAACAAGGCACCAAAGTCACACTGTAAAAAATGTTTCAAAGCAATATCCTTTTGTCCTGAATACAAAGTGTTATGTTTGGGACAAATCCAATACAAAACATTACTGAATACCACTCTCCATATTTTCAAGCATAGTGGTGGCTGCATCATGTTATGGGTATGCTCGTAATTGTTAAGGACTGGGGAGTTGTTCAGGATAAAAAAGAAACTGAATGGAAGTAAACACAGGCAAAATAATAGAGGATAACCTGGTTCCGTCTGCTTTCCACCAGACACTGGGAGATGAATTCACCTTTGAGCAGGACAATAATCTAAAACACAAGGCCAAATCTACACTGGAGTTGCTTAGTAAGAATTCTCAATGGAGCACAGTTTCAAATCATCAGAGGACTCATCATACATCAGCTGGCTGCCACTGTTTTGTCGCGACCCGGTCTCCATCCTTTCCCACAGAGAGAGAGATGAAGGTCAAAAGCCATGCGTCCTCCGAAACACAACCCAACCAAGCCGCAATGCTTCTTTACACAGCGCACATCCAACCTGGAAGCCAGCCGCACCAATGTGTCGGAGGAAACATCGTGCACCTGGCGACCTTGGTTAGCGTGCACTATGCCCGGCCCGCCACAAGAGTCGCTGGTGCGTGATGAGACAAGGATATCCCTACCGGCCAAATCCTCCCTAACCCGGACAACGCTAAGCCAATTATGCGTACATCATTTACATCATTTACAAATAAAGCGTGTGTGTTTAGTACAGGTAGCAATGGGCACACTGCAACACTCACACATCATTTACAAATAAAGCATGTGTGTTTAGTGAGTCTGCCAGATCAGAGGCAGTAGAGATGACCAAGGATGTTCTCTTAATACTGTGAATTGGTGTGCGAACTGGACAATTGTCTTGTCCTGCTTAGCATTCAAAATATAACTATTACTTTTGGGGCGTCAGGGAAAATGTATCAAGTAAAAAGTACATTATTTTATTTTGGAATGTAGTGAAGTAAAAATAAAAGTTGTCAAAAAATATAAATAGTAAAGTAAAGTACAGATACCCCCCAAAAACGACTTAAGTAGTACTTTAAAGTATTTTTACTGAAGTATTTTACACCACTGAATAATAGTACATTTTTAAAGTACCCAAAACCATTCTGTGAATTGACTTGACCATGGTGTAAAAAAAAAATACTGCTCAAATAATTCATTGCCTTTTTCAATGAAATTCAGCCTTAGGACTCAGTGCCGTCCAGACAGATAAACATTCTGTGTGTTTAGCTATTGCGCCAGCTAGCGCCCCACGCTTAGCTAGCTAATGACTACTTGTGTCAAGCCACACAGCGTTATGACCTCGCAGCTAATTTGTGCCCCATCCCTGAACCACCCACCCACCCCTACAGACAACAGCAGCACATTATAATGCTTTCACACATAAGAGCAGGTCAACAGAGTAAATAACATGGTATATGTTTGTTAGCCAGAGCACACTGCCCTAGGTCCTGGACACACTCCATACATCAGTAGACATATGTACTAAATGGTTAATTGGCTCGACTATAAAGACACCCCCCCGTGCTGCTGAATCAAGGAGTCTTGTGCTGACATAAACGGCCGGCCTCCCATCGAGTCCACCGTGTTAAATCATGTATTAGTACACTATACTTATACGTGTCATTAGCATCATTAAGTTGCTGTTTAGAATCCACAAGTCCACTGTTTAATGAGGCGTTACACAAACCCGTGACATACATACCATAAAGCCAACTCAATACTTTTACAGTGAGCTTACTTATGTTAAGTTATGGTGTTAGTTTGGATCATTCGGATGTACGCGTTATTAATTTCCCCTTTACACAGACAGTCATTTCCCCTTTACACAGACAGTCATTTCCCCATTACACAGACAGTCATTTCCCCATTACGCAGACAGTCATTTCCCCATTACACAGACAGTCATTTCCCCTTTACACAGACAGTCATTTCCCCTTTACACAGACAGTCATTTCCCCATTACACAGACAGTCATTTCCCTTTTACACAGACAGCCATTTCCCCATTACACAGACAGTCATTTCCCCATTACACAGACAGTCATTTCCCCTTTACACAGACAGTCATTTCCCCTTTACACAGACAGTCATTTCCCCATTACACAGACAGTCATTTCCCCATTACACAGACAGTCATTTCCCCATTACACAGACAGTCATTTCCACATTACTACAGTGGTATTACAGTGTAAAATTATATGGTGAGGCTAAAATATGCACTCATCTAGGTGCAATGGGGAAAATAATGTTGAAGCGTGTTTGCCTGTCTGTCTATCACCTCTCAACCCTCAGCCCTACAACTATACAATACATATTCTACACAATGTCCTGGCCCGCTCTCCCATATCAGCTTGCCCCTGCTCTCCCATATCAGTTGTTCTCCTGCTCTCCCTTATCAGCTGGCCAATGCTCCTGCCAGACACCTGCCTGTGTCCTGCCTTGGGGCGATGGCATGGTGTCAGGACTCAATTCAACCTGCCTGACATGTCCTCTGTCCTCTCTCTACCAGACTGGGCCAGACCTACATGCTGCCACTGGGCAGATTAGGAGTTATCTCCCAAACAGGATAAATGAGCACCTCACATTCACAGTTACTCTAAAATGACATCTGAGGTGATATTGGCTTGGCTACTTGGATGGTAATGTTGGCTCAGTTGGTAGAGCATGTGTTTCATTTCTGCTAAGACCCTCCATATGAGAAATACATGCATGACTGTAAGTTGCTTTGGATAAAAGTATCTGCTAAATGGCATATATTGTTAGTTGCTATATGTAGCAGTTGGTGACATTTAAGATGAGGGAGGACTGTGATTTTTATTTATTTTATTTTTACTAGGCAAGTCAGTTAAGAACAAATTCTTATTTTCAATGACGGCCTAGGAACAGTGGGTTAACTGCCTGTTCAGGGGCAGAAAGACAGATTTGTACCTTGTCAGCTCGGGGATTTGAACTTGCAACCTTTCGGTTACTAGTCCAACGCTCTAACCACTAGGCTACCCTGCCGCCACATATTGGATGGCTGTCATTCATATTCCATTCAACCAGCTCAATGTAACATCAATAGGTAGACTACTAAATGATACTAGAATTTTCCCAATACCCATCATGAAGTTGGTACAACCTAGCCTACGAATGAAAGTTTATAATGTAGGTGCACAGGTCGAAAGAAAAGTTAGCGTAATCAAGGTGACAGACAATTACACATTCGATACCTCCTTGCACACTCTTGCCTGCATCTAGCTGATCTAGGGTGTAATCATTAGTCCAACAGTTGCAAACAAGAGTTTCTATTGGACAAATTTTGGTATGTTTATCCCCATTTTGTTGCGTTTGCTTCTGTTTAAGAAACATTTTTCAACAGAATCTGCGGAATGAATACACCCCTGATCACACGCAAACACAGTTCACTTACGTAGCAGCCACATACAAACAGCATGCTCATTTAGCTCCTTCTCACATCCTTCTTCCTTCTTACATCTACGCACTCTCCTCCTCTCACCTTTTCGCTTTGCTTGTGAACTGAAATGCACAACACATCAGTTTTCCGTGACTAGGCGAAAAAACCTTTCCAAGCCAAACCTTCATATCATAACTGCTAACCATTACACACAGCTTACCTACATTGTCATAGCGACTAGAACTGGCGCGTTAGTAAACCCGCTACAATCACGTAGTTCAGTGTACAGTTAGCAACCAGTTTAGCAGT
>NC_060176.1:74977076-74994576 GCF_021184085.1 Oncorhynchus gorbuscha
ACAGAATTCAGAAGTGATCAAACTTGCATTCTATGTTGCCACTGACTCTTAAATTATTAAGCAGAGCGATTTTTTCCCCCACACTCATTTATTTTAATTTGTCTGCTTATTGACTTTCAGATTCTTCCTAAATAGGTTCTAATTTATTATGGATGAACTTGAGCGAAGATTTAACATTCAGGGAAGTGAGTGAGCGTTTGTATGTGTGTTAGAACATGAGCACACACTCTGAATGGCTGTCTGCCAGGGTGCCTGATCACTGCTAGTACAGTGTTCCGAGAGGAGGCGCTACACACTCAAACTCCTGTCGCTCAGGTGGGCCACACCGCACCGTCTCACTCTCAGTGACCGAGAGGAGGCGCTACACACTCAAACTCCTGTCGCTCAGGTGGGCCACACCGCACCGTCTCACTCTCAGTGACCGAGAGGAGGCGCTACACACTCAAACTCCTGTCGCTCAGGTGGGCCACACCGCACCATCTCACTCTCAGTGACCGAGAGGAGGCGCTACACACTCAAACTCCTGTCGCTCAGGTGGGCCACACCGCACCGTCTCACCCTCAGTGACCGAGAGGAGGCGCTACACACTCAAACTCCTGTCGCTCAGGTGGGCCACACCGCACCGTCTCACTCTCAGTGACCGAGAGGAGGCGCTACACACTCAAACTCCTGTCGCTCAGGTGGGCAACACCACACCTTCTCACTCTCAGTGACCGAGAGGAGGCGCTACACACTCAAACTCCCGTCGCTCAGGTGGGCAACACCGCACCGTCTCACTCTCAGTGACCGAGAGGAGGCGCTACACACTCAAACTCCCGTCGCTCAGGTGGGCCACACCGCACCGTCTCACTCTCAGTGACCGAGAGGAGGCGCTGCACACTCAAACTCCTGTCGCTCAGGTGGGCCACACCGCACCGTCTCACTCTCAGTGACCGAGAGGAGGCGCTACACACTCAAACTCCTGTCGCTCAGGTGGGCCACACCACACCGTCTGACCGAGAGGAGGCTCTACACACTCAAACTCCTGTCGCTCAGGTGGGCCACACCGCACCGTCTCACTCTCAGTGACCGAGAGGAGGCGCTACACACTCAAACTCCTGTCGCTCAGGTGGGCAACACCGCACCGTCTCACTCTCAGTGACCGAGGGGAGAAGCAGCCCGTTGGATGTAGTGTGTGGCAATAGGGCTGCTCAGTGGCAAAGAAGTGTGGTCAACTTTGGCTTTAATCTGCTCTGTGGTTGGCTGGCTGGTTTGTCAATCAGCAGCTGCATGGCTACATGGTTTATTAAATTCCCCAGTGGTTTCTGTTGTCAGGTTTCATAAACCTGGGATTTGCTACTCTGACCAATATTTACTAAAGCCTCCCCATACGTTATCAATGCGTTCCTACTGAAAGGAACGGAAAGGTTGCAACCCAGAGCTTCAGAGACGTCATTAAGCACAACATTGACGAACCTATGACCTCTGTTGTCAGGGGGGACATACATGCATGCTGGATCCAGTCAATCATGAATGTCTTTTAGCCATCGATTTCCTGCTCCTCTGGCTTAGAGCTGCTGAGGGAGCGGGCCGAAGCTCTTTCCCTGTGGAGACACAAGAGAGCTTTTACACTTGTGTAATCAATCACTCTCTCCCGCAGGTTTGCACACCTTACATTGTGCACATACACACGCACGCATGCACACACACATACACAAACACACACACATTCATGCATGTGTACGCTCACAGCCAAGCACACACACACAATCAATATGGTAATGTAGCCAACACAACTTTAGAGATCAAATCAGAGCTCATCTGTTGTCTCCCTTCCCCTAAGTCTGTTTGAGAAAGTCAAACATTGGTCAACACCTAGTTAGCGCATAACGTCCATTTACAAGGATGGAGATCGAGGTCTTAACCACGGCAGGGGTACAATTAACGACCACTAACAACCATTAACAACGTGTCTAGTGGGACTAGATACCTTGTTGTATTTACATAAAGCCAGTCTCCGATGCCCAATTTCGACTTTGTCTGTGCCAACGTGGTACTCAAAAGGTCATTGGATGAACTTAGGTTGTAGGTATTTGCTGACCTCCCTCTAGCCTTTCCTCTAAGAGGATTGGCGTCACATCAGCCATGATGAAAGCATGTTGGGCAGACCTGGATTCAATCTTTCAAATACTTTTGGAGTTTGATGATTATTCTATATGTGCCAGGAAAGTTCAATCAAGCCCAGATTCAGTATTTCAAATTACTTCAAATAGTATTTGAACCCAGGTTTGATATTAGTTTGGAATGAAGGGACGCGACCCATCTCTATATGCTGTTTTTCACTACTGGGAGACACTGAGAGATCAGAATACCATTAGAGTCTGTCTGACCTGTGATCCAGCTGTCTGGCCCCACTATATTGCCTGATATATTAATAAACAGCCCAGTTGCCGTGTCTTCATGTTATAACCATACAACACAATTCCCAGCCCGTGTCTTTCTCTCGCACTGGAGGAGAAATTACATTCTACTTGTTGATTGATTGAGCGAAATTTGAGAATAAATCTGGGGAATCTGCACTTGTAGAGTTCTATCTGGGAAAAGCTCAGTGGGCTGTCACTGTGGGATGTGTCTGATACAGCCTGAAAGAAAGAGATTTATAATGGCCGAGGCCATTAAGGCAGCCATTAGAGAGGGATTGCAAGCGCTTGGCTAGGATGAAGGTCAGCATCCAACAACAGGGAGACTACCAATAACCCCTCCCCCTCCAGCTCACGGGGTCTCCAGAAGAACGGATGGAAGGACAGGGGAAGCATCGCTTGTGAAAAGGCAAGGCTTCGGGCTACTCTTTTCCCTTAAGGCACACAACTCGAGCGGCAACTCCTTTATTCAAACGATGCCTGTTGTCAACGCTTGATCAGCCGGTGCGACACATTCTTTTCAGTGGGCTGATACACTCAGTGACCCGCCAACACCTACAAACATGCATTCATTCTGCTCCATTTGAGGGAATCATAATTACAGTTTCTTTACTTGGCAGATGCAATTATATCAATTGACTGTCTTTTATTAATATTTTTTTTTATCCTTTCGTCTCTAGGCAATACCTGGTGTATTGCTCCAAGGTCACACCACTACTGTTGGTGTCTTCAATCATAAACCCCTGTTTAACCATTGTGCCCCTTCATTGTCAATGCATATATTACTCCTATCTTGAATTATTCTGGAATGTGTGGACAACATGCATGAGACTCTCTGTGGGAAAGGATCGAGACCGGGTCGCGACAAAACAGTGGCAGCCAGCTCATGTATGATGAGTCCTCTGATGATTTGAATCTGTGCTCCATTGAGAATTCTTACTAAGCAGCTCCAGTGTAGATTTGGCCTTGTGTTTTAGGTTATTGTCCTGCTCAAAGGTGAATTCATCTCCCAGTGTCTGGTGGAAAGCAGACGGAACCAGGTTATCCTCTATTATTTTGCCTGTGTTTACTTCCATTCAGTTTCTTTTTTATCCTGAACAACTCCCCAGTCCTTAACAATTACAAGCATACCCATAACATGATGCAGCCACCACTATGCTTGAAAATATGGAGAGTGGTATTCAGTAATGTTTTGTATTGGATTTGTCCCAAACATAACACTTTGTATTCAGGACAAAAGGATATTGCTTTGACACATTTTTTGCAGTGTGACTTTGGTGCCTTGTTGCAAACCGGATGCACGTTTTGGAATATTTGTATTCTGTACAGGCTTTCTTGTTTTCATTCTGTCAGTTAGGTTAGTATTGTGGAGTAACTACAATGTTGTTTATCCATCCTCAGTTTTCTCCTATCACAGCCATTAAACTATGCAACTGTTTTGAAGTCACCATTAGTGTCACGCCTTGGTCATTGTATTTTGTGTTTTTGTTATATGTTTGGGTAGGCCAGGGTGTGACATGGGTTTATATGTTGTATTCGTATTGGGGTTTGTATTATTTGGGATTGTGTATGATTAGGGGTGTGTCTAGTTAGGCTTGGCTGCCTGGGGCGATTCTCAATCAGAGTCAGGTGCTTGTCGTTGTCTCTGATTGAGAACCGTATTTAGACAGCCTGACTTTAGCGTTGTAATTTGTGTGTGTTTGTTCCTGTCTTAGTGTTGTAGTCTCCAGATAGGCTGTAATAGGTTTCACGTTTCGTTTGTTGTTTTCATATACAGTTATTTCATGTACCGTGATTATTTTCATTAAAGTCATGCGTAACCTACACGCTGCATTTCGGTCTGACTCTCTTCATACAACAGACGAACGACGTTACAATTAGCCTCATGGTGAAATCCCTGAGTGGTTTCCTTCCCCTCTGACTCCGGTGGGGGGAGCTTTCAACTCCGGAAAAATATGGAGAAGGATAGCTTTCAGCATCAAACACACTACATGTAAACAGGTATTATGCCAATTGCAGTCCATTTCTCTGGAATACTTGCACTTTTCTTTAATTTACAGTATATCTTCACACGTATATGTATGTGCCGGGGAAGCATAGGAAATAGATGGGAAAGTGTTGTTGCTCTCAGAGAAAAGGGAAACTTTTTTAGATCCTGAAAAAACACAAAATGAAGTACAACATGAACAAAGTTATCGTTGTGTGTACTTTCTGTAGAAGACTAGGCTAACAGGTTATGTGCAATGAAACTTGCTAGACCCATTCAGGCTGTAACCATTCAACTATAAATTAATACTGTATAGCATGAACATTACAATCAGTTCAACACAAATAAACCTGTCACAAATCAGGAAAACTATGTAGAAGAAAATCTGTTTATTGTGATGAGCAATGCTGTGAAAATCAGGAATGTACCAAGGCTACCACGTTCCTAACGTTGGCTATAGCTAGCGGCAGTGCATGGTGCAGTGGCAAGAGAGATAACTATGGCCACATTACTTACTCAAAGCCATTTTTGCTGCATTTCTCCTGCCATGTTCACCACTCTATCAGACCCAGTAACAGTTTGAACACAAGCCCTGGTAATCAACTATGCTAGCTAACTATGCTAGCTAACTATGCTAGCTAACAGTTATCGCTCAACAGCAAGCAAGTAACTCTGTAGCTAACGTTACTGTTCGGACAGTTATAACTTGTAGTCCTACTGAAGCACATAGCTATCTAAAGGCATCGTAGGCAGCAGGCTGCAGATCTGTTTTCAAAGATGCAGCGTCATTTTTAGGAGAACAAAAACTACTTACATTTGAATCCCACCGCAGAAGCTTTGCTATTCCCATCTTCCAAGTTGTTTTGTTGTTTAATTGAAGAGATCTAGTTATCAAAACTCGCAGTTCCCCTGTTCCAATGCGTTGAGGCTGTAAAATTCCCGAAAAGTGTGCATCGAATTCTACTAGATGAAAAGACAAAATGAGCTAAACATCCTGGCATTTAAAGCATACTTGTTTTTTTTTTGAAAAATCACATACTATAACAATTTATATATTTTCACATCAAACTACTGTGATGATACTATTACTACTACTACTACAGTAGACATCAAACCACCGTGGTAATACTACTAAGGTATATACATCACTGTGGTGATACTACTACTGCAGTATACACAATAAACTACTGTGGTGATATTACTACTGCAGTATACATCAAACTACTGTAGTGATAATACTACTGCAGTATACACATCAAACTACTGTAGTATACTACTACTGCAGTATAGATAATAAACCACTGGGGTGATATTACTACTGCAGTATACACATCAACCTACTGTGGTGATACTACTACTGCATTACTCATCTCCATTGTTTGCTGTTTGGGGTTTTAGGCTGGGTTTCTGTATAGCGCTTTGTAACATCGGCAGATGTAAAAATGTGCTTTATAAATACATTTGATTGATTAATCGTCGAGCTCCAGCTGAGTAGGATTGTCAGTTCCCTAGGGCACTGCATCGCAGCGCTAGCTGTGCCACCAGAGACTCTGGGTTCGCACCCGGGCTCTGTTGCAGCCGGCCGTGACTGGGAGGTCCGTGGGGCGACGCACAATTGGCCTAGCGTCGTCCGGGTTAGGGAGGGTTTGGCCGGTAGGGATATCCTTGTCTCATCGCGCACAAGCGACTCCTGTGGTAGGCCGGGCACAGTGCACACTTACCAAGGTCGCCAGATGCACGGTGTTTCCTCTAACACATGGCTTCCGGGTTGGATGCACGCTGTGGTAAGAAGCAGTGCGGCTTGGTTGGGTTGTGTTTCGGAGGACGCATGCCTTTCGACCTTCATCTCTCCCGAGCCCGTACAGGAGTTGTAGCAATGAGACAAGATAGTAACTACTAATAATTGGATACTACAAAATTGGGGAGAAAAAGGGGTCTTTTTTTATATAACAAAATCATCAAATATGGTTTTTCATCTTTTTTTCTAATGGGGTTTTCAAGCTTTTGAATCTGGTGGTTAAATGCTGTCTGTAGATGGGGAGTTTTCAAATTGGCCTAGCTTGAACATCACTTTCACCAGTGGTGAAGAGGAGGGTAAATGCAAGTAAACACAGTTTACCCACCTTTTTTGTTGCCCAACAGTTTACCCACCTTTTATTTGCCCAACAGTTAACCCACATGTGCTCCTGAGTGGCACAGTGGTCTCAGGCCCTGCACCTCAGTGCTAGAGGCGTCACTGTAGTCCCTGGTTTGAATCCAGGCTGCATCACTCCCGGCCGTGATTGGGAGTCCTATAGGGTGGCGCACAATTGGCCCAGCTTCGCCCAGGTTTGGCCGGTGTAGGCCGTGATTGCAAATAAGAATTTGTTATTAACTGACTTGCCTGGTTAAATATAAAATATACACCTTTTGCAACAAAAATGCGTTATTTGTTTTACCACAACAGGTGATCAGAGTTTATTCGCCTACATAATATTTTTTACCACTACACCGTTGACTATCACTAGCTATTAGTAGCTAACAGGGAGAAATCCGAGGGCGAGTACAGAGCGTGAGCTTGAACCATAGGCGTCAATAATGCTGGCAGCAAAAGGCGAAGCCCTGTATGGGATTGTTGTGAGTACGCTGGAAAGGACCAAAGCAACTGTATTACAGTGTCAGGAGATGGCAGCGTGTGTGGAACAGAGAAAAAAGGTAAAAACCCAACCAACCTCAACGTTAATCTGAGCAGCGCCCACAAACAATCATACAAACAATTAGAGGATAAAGACAAGGTGAGACGAGGTGACACAGCTACCAGCTATTAGTAGCTGCATGGCAACAGCAACGTCAGGACGACCAACTTTAGCAGTTTGAATGAAAAGCAACCTAATTCAAATTAGTTTAAAAAAGAGAAGAAGCACTGGTTCATTTATTCATCCAGTCTGGCAAGTCCACGAGACTCTGCGATGAGCCAGCTTTCAGAAAATTCAACCAAACACTTGATCCTAAATGTAAATTCTCCTGGCGTTGCTAGAGTAAACGGGGTGATTGCTTTGCAAATGGATACAGCAACCCAGAAATGTCAGGAGATTCTGAAAGAGGCATGAAAAAGAACCCTGCGTGTAGACGGAGGGAGCAAGAAAGGACCGACTGCTTCGTTTATGGGCATATTGGCCTGCTTCTATCACCCCTCCTCCAGCAAGGCATGCGTTGCTCAACTTCCATTGTATTTAGCATCCACACACCGGAGAGGTAATTGACTGCACATTGGAAGCATGGGACATACCAGAGGAGAAGATCCCACTGGTCGTAACTGACAACGGAGCGAACATAGTCAATGCTATCACTGTTATTGAACAGACAAGAGAATAGCCATGACCAACAACATCCAGAATTGGCCATAGGTTTGAATGGCGCGGTAGAAATGAGTCAGACACCGACGACTATCCTTTTAAATCCAAGTCACATTAAGATTGATTTATAATTTAAACATAACCAGACCTGACCTTATGCATTACTGCTTCCTCAATGGCAAGGGACCACCCCCCCCAAAAAAAAACACATAAATGGCTCCTCCCACACATAGCTTATTTTATGTCCCTAACACTAAAACTGAAACAAAATAATATATAAATGAAATATAAATTATTTTATAAAAATCAAACTAAATTAAATCTAGTAAATCAGATCTGAAAACTAACTGAAATGTAATTATATATATAAAAATAGAAACAAATAGAAACATCACAAAACTATAATAACTGCGGTTTCACTTTACTAAGAGAGCCTACATTCATTTGGCTGATAAAGAGGTTATTTTCTCCCTCAGTGAAAGGTGGCACAGTGAGGGACAGCAGCCATTTTCTATAGTGAAGGTAATGAATAAGGGGGATGACTGGAAAGAGTAAGATATGTTGAAATGAGTCTGGTGACTGCTCAGTGCTTCTCCGTAGCCGAGACGACGCCAGTGGATTTGTGGTATGCTTCTTTGAATAATTAAAAGGTGAGCGTCTCTTCCAATAACGCTACACTACACCACGCCGGCATTCTTCTTGGCCCTGCTTCAGCATCTGTTTAGACATTTTGCCATGTTAAGCAATGGTGACGGTAAACAGTGGTGACATTTGCATAAAATTGACTTTAAAAAAAAAACATAAAACATTAATGTATGAACTGATGCCCCTGTCGCCGTCTTTGAGTCCATAAAAAAAAGATCATTATTTCTGCCACATTGTGCAAAAAAAACATATTTACCACAGTTATAGCCAATCAGAGAGCCCAATAGATGAATCACCGGGGGACAGAAAGACTCTGGAAGAGTTAAGTGATTTCATTTGCACACAGACACCCACCTACACATCACATACTTCAATCCCATTTTTAATTATCTTTGCTGAACCATTTTTATTTCACTCACTCTGGAAGAAGTGGCCATGTTGTCTGGTCCCAGCAGAGTTGTATGTGTGGGAGAGAATGAGATACGGAGAGGTGCTGAAGGCTCGTTGGTTCCTAGCAAGCCCCAGAGAGTGAGAAACTACAGTGCAGCACCAGAGTTTAACGTTTTATTGAAAAAGGGAATATCGACTTCCGTCCTCACTCACCCATCAATCTGGTTAAAATGAATGACTTCAGCATCGCGCACACACACACACACGCACACACACACACACACACACACGCACGCACGCACGCACGCACACACACACACACACACACACACACACACACACACACACACACACACACACACACACACACACTTGCGCGCACACACACACACACACACACCAATTCTTCTTTTGTCAGTCATTTCCAGGTTGTATTTAGACTTCAATTATTTCAAAACGAGGACATTGCTGCTTTTATCATCATGCAGTGAATGTTTCTCAAGCTCCTTTCACTGAGAGGTGCTCCAATGTGACCTATATTCACTAAGGAGGTCTGCATGTTTTACAGGAGCCCGCTGTTCATGGTGGAATGCTTTGTGTACATTATGCATGAGCATAACTCTCCAGTTACAACAGCAGTTGGGTAAAGGACACACTCTTTGTGTGGAGTGCTGTGTTTCTTCCAACTCGTGTTGAATTATTCTGCCTATTAACCAGGTGTATGGCACCTGCGCTAGCTGCACACCATGCCCTGTCATTGTTTCCTTTTTATCTGAGGAACATGTTACATGTTAAGGAGCATATTTACGTTGGTCTCCCACATTGACATGATTTGTTCTGTCTTTCAGTTGGCATTGGGTTCAATTCAAACCTAGTGGAGTGGATAGACAGCCTACACTTCCCCCTGTTAGCTTCTCTCTCCCAGTCCACTCCTCTGTCTCCCAGCCCACTCCTCTGTCTCCCTGTCCACTCCTCTGTCTCCCAGCCCACTCTTCTGTCTCCCAGTCCACTCTTCTGTCTACCAGTCCACTCTTCTGTCTCCCAGTCCACTCTTCTGTCTCCCAGTCCACTCTTCTGTCTCCCAGTCCACTCCTCTGTCTCCCAGTCCACTCCTCTGTCTCCCAGTCCACTCCTCTGTCTCCCAGTCTACTCCTCTGTCTCCCAGTCCACTCATCTGTCTCCCAGCCCACTCCTCTGTCTCCCAGCCCACTCCTCTGTCTCCCAGACCACCCCTCTGTCTCCCAGCCCACCCCTCTGTCTCCCAGCCAACCCCTCTGTCTCCCAGCCCACCTCTCTGTCTCCCAGTCCACTCCTCTGTTTCCCAGTCCACTCCACTGTCTCCCAGCCCACTCCTCTGTTTCCCAGTCCACTCCACTGTCTCCCAGTCCACTCCTCTGTGTCCCAGTCCACTCCTCTGTCTCCCAGCCCACTCCTCTGTCTCCCAGCCCACTCTTCTGTCTCCCAGTCCACTCTTCTGTCTCCCAGCCCACTCCTCTGTCTCCCTGTCCACTCCTCTGTCTCCCAGCCCACTCTTCTGTCTCCCAGTCCACTCTTCTGTCTCCCAGTCCACTCTTCTGTCTCCCAGTCCACTCCTCTGTCTCCCAGTCCACTCCTCTGTCTCCCAGTCCACTCCTCTGTCTCCCAGTCCACTCATCTGTCTCCCAGCCCACTCCTCTGTCTCCCAGCCCACTCCTCTGTCTCCCAGACCACCCCTCTGTCTCCCAGCCCACCCCTCTGTCTCCCAGCCAACCCCTCTGTCTCCCAGCCCACCTCTCTGTCTCCCAGTCCACTCCTCTGTTTCCCAGTCCACTCTTCTGTCTCCCAGTCCACTCTTCTGTTTTCCAGTCCACTCCACTGTCTCCCAGTCCACTCCTCTGTGTCCCAGTCCACTCCTCTGTCTCCCAGCCCACTCCTCTGTCTCCCAGCCCACTCCTCAGTTTCCCAGCCCACTCCTCAGTTTCCCAGCCCACTCCTCTGTTTCCCAGCCCACTATGTCTCCCAGCCCACTCCTCTGTTTCCCAGCCCACTCCTCTGTTTCCCAGCCCACTGTCTCCCAGCCCACTCCTCTGTGGGTGCCCTCATAGAACTAGAGGGGGGAAAGGAGGAGGAGGAGGGGAGCATACGGGACCCCATCATGGCTGATCACGTTTAAAAAGCTCCACTTGAAATATCACAGCTTCTCACTGACAGAAGCAGGGCAAACGTTGTTCTGAAAATTGAAAGCAGAAGAGAGACAGAGAGATAAAAAAAGAGAGCGAAAGAGAGTCGGAGAGGTCTGTAAAAATCTGTTCTCGGTATGACACAGAAGTCAAACAATGGCAGCTCTGAAGTCTCTTGAAATGTGTCAGAGCGCTAGGCTGCCTGTGTTTTGCCTCCACAGGCAGTCTTTGAAGTGTAATTCACCTCAGTGGATGTGATGGAGCCTGGTTGGGACATGCCTCAACAGGCTGTAGGGCTGAGCTGCGAGCTCAGTTGATTGGATACTCCAGGGAAGAGAAGGAGAGGAGAAGGAGAGAAGGAGACACTGTACTGTAGGACTGAGGGGGGAAGGAGACACTGTACTGTAAGACTGGGAGGAGAAAGAGACACTGTACTGTAGGACTGGGAGGAGAAAGAGACACTGTACTGTAGGACTGGGAGGAGAAAGAGACACTGTACTGTAGGACTGGGAGGAGAAGGAGACACTGTACTGTAGGACTGGGAGGAGACGGAGACACTGTACTGTAGGACTGGGAGGAGAAGGAGACACTGTACTGTAGGACTGGGAGGAGAAGGAGACACTGTACTGTAGGACTGGTAGGAGAAGGAGACTGTACTGTAGGACTGGGAGAAGAGCTCTCAGAATCCGCCAATCAGTTAGGTAGACTACAATGGAGCGTCAGCCCTCGTGAATAATAGCAAAAGCTGCTATCTTCCCAGGAATGGGAGGCGGTTCAAAAATGGCTAAAGCCAACTCTTGTACTAGCTTAGATTAGCTAGCTTTCCTCTAACAGAGAAGAGAGGGTCTCCCCTTTTTCCCTGCTAGCGTTTCTCTATTAACCGAGTCTGCTATTATGATATCGCTAACGGCATTTTCAAAGCAATGTTAGATAAATTACTGCTTAGCTGGATTGCATCTGTGAAGTGAAATTCATTTCATCAAGACTGTTGGACCACAGCTCGCAATAACTCTGTGAGTTTTCAGAGAGAAGTCCCCTGTGACACTAAGTAAATATCTGAAGGTTTTACTGTGTGTACACGTTAATTGATACATTACATGACACAAAAGTATGTGGACACCTGCTTGTCGAACATCTCATTCCAAAATCATGGGCATTAATATGGAGTTGGCCCCCCCTTTGCTGCTACAGTGGCTTGTGAAAGTATTCACCCCACCTTGGCATTTTCCCTTTTTAGTTGCCTTACAACCTGGAATTAAAATAGATTTGGGGGGGGCTGTATCATTTGATTTACACAACAGGCCTACCACTTTGAAGATGCAAAATATGTATTATTGTAAAACAAACAAGAAATAAGACAATAAAACCAAAAACTTGAACGTGCATAACTATTCACCTCCCCCCAAATTCAATGCTTTGTAGTGCCACCTTTTTTTCAATAGCAATAGCAATTGCAGCTGCAAGTCTCTATAAGCTTGGCACATCTAGCCACTGGGATTTTAGCCCATTCTTCAAGGCAAAAGTGCTCCAGCTCCTTCAAGTTGGATGGGTTACACTGGTGTACAGCAATAGTTAAGTCATACCACTGGTTCTCAATTGGATTGAGGTCTGGGCTTTGACTAGGCCATTCCAAGACATTTAAATGCTTCCTCTTTAACCACTTCAGTGTTGCTTTAGCAGTATGCTTCGGGTCATTGTCCTGCTGGAAGGTGAACCTCCGTCCCAGTCTCAAATCTCTGGAAGACTGAAACTGATTTCCCTCAAGAATTTCCCTGTATTTAGCGCCATCCATCATTCCTTCAATCCTGACCAGTTTCCCAGTCCCTGCTGATGAAAAGCATGGGGCGGCAGGTAGTCTAGTGGTTAGAGCGCTGGACTAGTAACCAAAAAGTTGCAAGATTGAATCCCCGATCTGACAGGTAAAAATCTGTTGTTCTTCCCCTGAACAAGGCGGTTAACCCACTGTTCCTAGGCTGTCATTAACTGATTTGCCCAGTTAAATAAAGGTTAAAAAATGATACTTCACTGTGGGGATGGTGTAATGAGAGGTGTTGGGTTTGCGCCAGACATAGTGTTTTCCTTGATGGCCAACAATCTCAATTTTATTCTCATCTGACCCAGAGTACCTTCTTCCATATGTTTGGGGAGTCTCCCACATGCCTTTTGGCAAACACGAAACTTGTTTGCTTATTTTTTTCTTTAAGCAATGGCTTTTTTCTGGCCACTTTACTGTAAAGCCCAGCACTGTGGAGACTACGGCTTAAAGTGGTCCTATTGACAGATACTCCAATCTCCGCTGTGGAGCTTTGCAGCTCCTTCAGGGTTATCTTTGGTCTCTTTGTTGCCTCTGATTAATGCCCTCCTTGCCTGGTCCGTGAGTTTTGGTGGGAGGCCCTCTCTTGGCAGGTTTGTTGTGGTGCCATATTCATTTCATTTTTTAATAATGGGATGTTCAAAGTTTCCGATTTTTTTTATAACCCAACCCTGATCTGTACGTCTCCACAACTTTGTCCCTGACCTGTTTGGAGATCTCCTTGGTCTTCATGGTGCCGCTTGCTTGGTGGTGTTGCTTGGTGGTGTTGCTTGGTGGTGTTGCTTGGTGGTGCCTGCTTGGTTGTGCCCCATGCTTCGTGTTGTTGCAGATTCTGGGGCCATTCAGAACAGGTGTATATATACTGAGATCATTTGACAGATCATGTGACACTTAGATATCACACAGGTGGTCTTCATTTAACTAATTATGTGACTTCTGAAGGTAATTGGTTGCAACATATCTTTTTTTATATATCCAAATACAAATCCATTTAAATTACAGGTTGTAATGCAACACAATAGGCAAAAATGCCAAAGGGATGAATACTTTTGCAAGGCACTGTATAACAGCCTCCACTATTCTGGGAAGGCTTTCCACTAGATGTTGGAACACTACTGCGGGGATTTTGCTGCTGGCATGTTGGACTATTAGGCCCACAGTCGGCGTTCCAATTCATCCCAAAGGTGTTCAATGGGGTTGAGGTCGGGGCTCTGTACAGGTCAGTCAAGTTATTACACATTGGTCTCGAAAAACTATTTCTGTATGGACCTTGGTTTGTGCACAGGGGCATTGTCATGCTGAAACAGGAAAGGGCCCTCTCCAAACTGTTGCCACAAAGTTGGAAGCACAGAATGGTGTAGAATGTCATTGTATGCTGTAGTGTTAGGATTTCCCATCACTGGAACTAAGGGGCCTAGCCTGAACCATGAAAAACAGCCCCAGAAAATGTTCCTACTCCACCAAACTTTACAGTTGGTACTATGCATTCGGGCAAGTAGTGTTCTTCTTGCATCCGCCGAACCCAGATTCGTCTGTCATACTGCAAGATGGTGAAGCATGATTCATCACTCCAGAGAACGCTTTTCCACTGCTCCAGAGTCCAATGGCATCAAGTTTAACACCACTCCAGCCAATGCTTGGCATTACACATGGTGATCTTAGGCTTGTGTGCGGCTGCTCGGCCATAGAAACCCATTTTTACACATTATGTGCTTCACTCTGCGTTCCCGTTCTGTGAGCTTGTGTGGTCTACCACTTTGCGGCTAAACCATTATTGCTCCAAAACATTTCCACTCCACAATAACAGCACTTACAGTTGCTCGGGGCAGCTTTAGCAGGGTAGAAATTTGACAAACTGACTTGTTGGAAAGGTAGCATCCAATGACAGGGCCACATTAAAAGTCATTGAGCTCTTCATTAAGGCCATTCTACTGTCAATGTTTGTCTATGGAGGTTGCATGGCAGTGTGCTCAATTTTATACACCTGTCAGCATCGGGTGTGGCTGAAATAGCCGAATCCACTAATTTGAATGGGTGTCCACAAACATTTGTATAGAAACTCAGCAAAAAAACAAACAGCCCTTTTTCAGGACCCTGTCTTTCAAAGATAATTCGTAAAAATCCAAATAACTAAACAGATCTTCATTGTAAAAGGGTTTAAAGACTGTTTCCCGTGCTTGTTCAATGAACCATAAACAATTAATGAACATGTACCCGTGGAATGGTCGTTAAGATACTAACAGCTTACAGACAGTAGGCAATTAAGGTCACTGTTAAGAAAACTTAGGACACTAAGGAGGCCTTTCTATTGACTCTGAAAAACACCAAAAGAAACATGCCCGGGGTCCCTGCTCATCTGCGTGAACATTCCTTATGCATTCAAGGAGGCATGAGGACTGCAGATTTGGCCAGGCCAATAAATTGCAATGTCCGCCTTAGACAGCGCTACAGGGAGACAGGATGGACAGCTGATCGTCCTCGCAGTGGCAGAGTGGCAGACGTGTAACAACACCTGCACAGGATCGGTACATCCGAACATCACACCTGCGGGACAGGTACAGGATGGCAACAACAGCTGCCTGAGTTACACCAGGAACGCACAATCCCTCCACCAGTGCTCAGACTGTCCCCAATAGGCTGAGAGAAACTGGACTGAGGGCTTGTAGGCCTGTTGTAAGGCAGGTCCTCGCCAGACATCACAGGCAACAGCGTCGCCTATGGGCGCAAACCCACCATCGCTGGACCAGGCAGGACCGATTTGTAGGTGGAGGGTCTGTCATGGTCTGGGACGATGTGTCACAGCATCATCGGACTCAACGCTGTGCGTTACAGGGAAGACATCCTCCTCCCTCATGTGGTACCCTTCCTGCAGGCTCATCCTGACATGACCCTCCGGCATGACAATGCCACCAGCCATACTGAGCATTCTGTGCGTGATTTCCTGCAAGACAGGAATGTCAGTGTTCTGCCAGATCCCGGATCTCCAGCCCATTGAGCACGTCTGGGACCTGTTGAAACAGAGGGTGAGGGCTAGGGCCATTCCTCCCAGAAATGTCAGGGAACGTGCAGGTGCCTTGGTGAAAGAGCGGGTTAACATTTCACAGCAAGAACTGGCAAATCTGGTGCAGTCCATGAGGAGGAGATGCACTGCAGTACTTAATGCAGCTGGTGGCCACACCAGATACTGACTGTTCCTTTTGATTTTGACCCCATTTGTTCAGGGACACATTATTCCATTTCTGTTAGTTACATGTCTGTGGAACTTGTTCTGTTTATGTCTCAGTTGTTGACTCTTGTTATGTTCATACAAATATTTACATATGTTAAGTTTGCTGAAAATAAACGCAGTTGACAGTGAGAGGACGTTTCTTTTTCTGCTGAGTTTTTGATGTATTTCATGTCCCTCTGATTGTATTTCATGTCCCTCTGATTGGGGGGGAGGTTCACATTGATCCTTTACTTCTTATGGGGGGGGGGGGGGTGCTCAGCAGGTCTTGAATTTAGCTTAAAATTCTAACAAACTATTAGGCTATTTCTTCACATTATATAGACAAAGCAAAGTGATAATGGCTATAAGGCTATAAGGCTATTAGGCTATAAGGCTATAAGGCTATGAGGCTATAAGACTATAAGGCTATAAGGCTATAAGGCTATAAGTCTATGAGGCTATAAGACTATAAGGCTATAAGGCTATAAGGCTATACGGCTATGAGGCTATAAGGCTATACGGCTATAAGGCTATGAGGCTATAAGGCTATAAGGCTATGAGGCTATAAGGCTATGAGGCTATGAGGCTATAAGGCTATAAGGCTATAAGGCTTTAACATTACAAAATGCAATTCGTGGGAAAACACCATTCTCAAAAAGGGCAGTGCAAATGCGAACTGTTTCAATATGACAGAGATTAAAATATCCTTCAGAAATGAAGAAAGAGAGAAGATCTAGAGACTCAACAACATGCTCCAGTCTTTGTCTGCTGGACAACGAAAGAAAGTTGAGAACATGAGAGAAATACTGGTTTCAGTGGCATATGAGGAAGTGTTTATAAAATAATCTCCTTCACATGTATATGGTCAGAACATGGTAAGACATGCCTCATCAAATGAAGAAGAAAAAACAACGAAGGCTATCACATACACTTTGACATGTAGGCTAATTATTTATGTACATTTACATACATTTATGTTTTTTTTTTAACAGAATAGCAACTTTTTGGGGTTTTCAAATCATTTTTAACGGCTATTTGGTTAATGGTCTTGGTGCCCTAACAGATGTCCTTGGTGCCCTAACATATGTCCTTGGTGCCCTAACAGATGTCCTTGGTGCCCTAGCAGATGTCCTTGGTGCCCTAACAGATGTCCTTAGTGCCCTAACATATGTCCTTGGTGCCCTAGCAGATGTCCTTGGTGCCCTAACAGATGGCCTAGCAAATGTCCTTGGTGCCCTGGCAGATCTCCTTGGTGTCCTAGCAGATGGCCTTGGTGCCCTAGCAGATGGCCTTGGTGCCCTAGCAGATAGCCTTGGTGCCCTAGCAGATGGCCTTGGTGCCCTAGCAGATAGCCTTGGTGCCCTCGCATATGGCCTAACAGATCTCCTTGGTGCCCTGGCATATGGCCTAACAGATCTCCTTGGTGCCCTAGTAGATGGCCTAACATATCTCCTTGGTGCCCTAGCAGATGGCCTTGGTACACTAACAGATCTCCTTGGTGTCCTATCAGATGGCCTTGGTGCCCTAGCAGATGGCCTTGGTGCCCTAGCAGATAGCCTTGGTG
>NC_060176.1:75002076-75044576 GCF_021184085.1 Oncorhynchus gorbuscha
ATTGGCATGGGAATCATATGTTGACATTGCTAAACCAAGTGAAATAGATAATAAACTAAAGTTAAATTTCCAAATGGATGAAGACATTTCAAATGTCTTATATACAGTCTTTATATACAGTGTTACGATGTGCAAATAGTTAAAGTACAAAAGGGAAAATAAATATAAATATCGATTGTATTTCCAATGGTGTTTGTTCTTCACTGGTTGCCCTTTTCTTGTGGCAACAGGTCAAAAATCTTGCTGCTGTAATGACACACTGTGGTATTTCACCCAATAGATATTTTTTTTTAAATGTAACCTTTATTTAACGAGGCAAGTCGGTTAAGAACAAATTCTCATTTACAATTAAGGCCGACCCCGGCCAAACCCAGACGACACTGGGCCAGTTGTGAGCCTCCCTATGGGACTCCAGACCACAGCCCGGATGTGATATAGCCTGGAATCGACCCAGTGACTGTAGTGACACCTCTTACGCTGAGATGCAGTGTCTTAGACTGCTGCGCCACTCGGGAGCCCAATATGGGAGTTTATCAAAATTGGATTTGTTTTCAAATTCCTTGTGGGTCTGTGTAATCTGAGGGAAATATGTCTCTCTAATATGGTAATACATTTGGCAGGAGTTTAGGAAGTGCAGCTCAGTTTCAACCTCATTTTGTGAGCAGTGTGCACATAGTCTGTCTTCTCTTTAGAGCCGGGTCTGCCTACGGTGGCCTTTCTCAATAGCAAGGCTATACTCACTGAGTCTGTACATAGTCAATGCTTTCCTTAAGTTTGGTTCAGTCACAGTGGTCAGGTATTTTGCCACTGTTTACTCTCTGTTTAGGGCCAACTATCATTCTAGTTTGCTCAGTTTTTTTGTGTCAAGTAACTATCTTTAAGTTTTCTCATGATTTGGTTTGGTCTAATTGTGTTGCTGTCCTGGGGCTTGGACCAGCTTGCTTAGGGGTCTCTTCTCCAGGGTCACTGCAGGTGATGGCTTTGTTATGAAAGGTTTGGGAATCGCTTCCTTTTAGGTGGATGTAGAATTGAATGGCTCTTTTCTGGATTTTGATAATTAGTGGGTATCGGCCTAATGCTGCTCTGCATGCATTATTTGGTGTTTTATGATCTACACGGAGGATATTTTTGCAAAATTCTGCATGCAGAGTCTCAATTCGGTCAATTTAGTGAATATTGTTTTTGGTGCGGGGACCCCAGACCTCACAACCATAAACGGCAGTGGGCTCTATAACTGATTCAAGTATTTTTAGCCAGATCCTAATTGGAATGTTGAATTTGATGTTCCTTTTAATGGCGTTGAATGTCCTTCTTGCCTTGCCTCTCAGATCGTTCACGGTTTTGTGGAAGTTACCTGTGGCACTGATGTTTAGGCCGAGGTGTGTATAGTTTTTTGTGTGCTCTAGGGCAACAGTGTCTAAATCAAATTTGTATTTGTGGTCCTGGCGACTGGACCTTTTTTGGAACACCATTATTTTTGTCTTACTGAGATTTACTGTCACGGCCCTGGTCTGAAAGAATCTGTGCAGAAGATATAGGTGCTGCTGTAGGCCCTCCTTGGTTGGGGACAGAAGCACCAGATCATCAACAAACAGTAGACATTTGACTTCAGATTCTAGTAGGGTGAGGCCGGGTGCTGCAGACTGTTCTAGTGCCCTCGCCAATTCATTGATATATAGGTTGAAGAGGGTGTGGCTTAAGCTGCATCACTGTCTCACCCCACTGGAAAGAAATGTGTGTGTTTTTTTGTCGATTTTAACCACACAATTGTTGTTTGTAAACAAGAAGGGAATAATGCAGTGATCTATGGGACTTTAATGAGGAGTATTAAAACCGTCAACTGTGAAACAGCACTATGGGGCGGCAGAGTATCCTAGTGGTTAGAGCGTTGGACTAGTAACCGGAAGGTTGCAAATTCAAATCCCCGAGCTGACAAGGTACCAATCTGTCATTCTGCACTTGAACAGGCAGTTAACCCACTGTTCCTAGGCTGTCATTGAAAATAAGAATTTGTTCTTAACTGACTTGCCTAGTTAAATAAAGGTAAAAAAATGTTTTAAATGGTAGTAGTGGCTGCTGCAATCCGGGATATGTTTCACAATCTAATAGCTCTCACATTCATCCAAGCATTAACGGTTACGTTTAAGGTTTGGCATTAACTCCAAATGGTTACGGTAAGAGTTACAGTTTGGGATAAGCTTCATTTAAAAAAAATCAAACACAACTTTCTCTTGTTGGATTCAAACTTGCAACCTTTGTAATCAGAAGCTTACGCCCATCTGCCATCCCCGTCCACATCACCATAGCAAAGCCAAAACCTAATCCTTCTGGAAGGGTCTCCCATCTGCCATCCCCGTCCACATCACCATAGCAAAGCCAAAACCTAATCCTTCTGGAAGGGTCTCCCATCTGCCATCCCCATCACCATAGCAAAGCCAAAACCTAATCCTTCTGGAAGGGCCTCCCATCTGCCATCCCCGTCCACATCACCATAGCAAAGCCAAAACCTAATTGAATGTAACACTGCCACTCTACCATAAAGGCCTAATTGGTGAAGTGCAGCAGAGATGGTTGTCCTTCTGGAAGGGTCTCCCATCTCCACAGAGGAACTCTAGAGCTATATCAGAGTGACCATCGGGTACTTGGTCACCTCGTTGACCAAGGCCCTTTTCCCCCGATTGCTCAGTTTTGCTGGGTGGCCAGCTCTAGGAAGAGTCTTGGTGGTCCCTGTAACGAATGCGCTGAGATTCGGGAAGAAGGTACAGGGAGTGAGTGTTTAATAAATGTTTGCTATTTTCTTTGGCACTTGTGAAGTAGTGTAAAATGTCTACTTTTGATTTGAGATCCTTTTTGGATAACCCTTCATGGGAGGTTTTTGACAAATGTCGTAGAGTTGATTTAATGACCTTGGCTGACCATTATTCAGTATCGATTCTGCAGAGTTTAGTTAAGGCGGAGGTTAAACGGCTAGTATTAAATGTATTGTTGGAAGAGCAGGTGCTTGTGTTACCGCTACCTGAGCCTACTACCCCTGTAGGGGATGTTGCTGCTCCTGTAAGCCCATTGGTGTCTGATAATGAGGGCGAGGCTAAAACACCAGCCACATTGTCCCGTTTTGAGCCACTCTCCCCACTGTCAAACGGTGATGCCAGGAGGGATGTCCGTTTAGCACAGTTCCAACTGGAGGTGGAAGAGAGAGCCCCAATTAGGCAAGAGACTCTCCAGTTGGAGATATGTAAAATAGAGGCAGAAAAAGAACGAGAACAACGGCATTTGGAGATGTGTAAAATTGAGGCAGACAGAGAACAAAGGCAGTTGGAGTTCAAAATGCGCCAGATGGAACTGGAGGCAGAGACAGCGAGGCTAGCCTCCGGTCCTACTGTGCCTGTTTGTGAGCCGTCCTCACCTGCTGTGTCCTCAAACACGTTTGACATTAGTAGGCAGATTGCCTTAGTACCTTTGTTCAGAGAGTCAGAGGTTGACTCCTATTTTTGTGTATTTGAGCGTATAGCCGTAGCATTGAAATGGCCTGAAGAGGTATGGTGCCTATTACTTCAGTGTAAATTAACTGGTAAAGCCCAAGAGGTTTTGTCAGCGTTACCTCTGGAGGACAGTTTGAATTACGAAGTGGTCAAAGCTACTGTTCTTCGTGCCTATGAGCTTGTGCCTGAGGCATACCGACAGAGATTTAGGTCTCATAGAAAGTCTTCTAGTAAAACTTATGTGGAATTTGCTAGAGACAAGGGAAATCTGTTTGATAAATGGCATGCTGCTAGTAAGATAACTGATTTCAACTCTCTCCGGGAGTTGATCTTGTTGGAAGAGTTTAAAAATTGCTTACCCGAACGCATTGTAGTTTACCTAAACGAACAGAAAGTATCCTGTCTGGCAGAAGCGTCTGTGTTGGCAGACGAGTTTGTGTTGACGCACAAGAGTGTGTTTTCGGCTCAAACTGAGTGTAGAGCCACTGAGTTTCCTACCTTTAGCCCTAGTCGGTCAGCAGTAGTATATCAAGCACGCCAGAAGAATGAGCGTCCCTGTTTCTATTGTCATAAAGTAGGACATATGATTAATGATTGCTTCCTGCTTAAACGCAAACAAGGGATGCCTCTTCGTGCCAAGCCACCAACAGGTGTTGCTCTAATTCGTACGGTTAAGAGGTCGGCAACAAAACAGGTGCCTCAGGGTAACTGTAGTTTGAAAGTCTCAGTCCCCGACCGCCGTTATGAACCATTCATTTTCGAGGGGTTTGTGTCCCTAATGAATGACGAAGCGTCTCAACGACCGGTTAAAATCCTTAGAGATACTGGTGCGGCGCAGTCGTTTATATTGTCTGATGTGTTGCTCTTATCTGACGATACATACTGTGGTTCCAGTGTGTTAGTGCAGGGTATTGAAATGGGTTTTGTCCCAGTACCATTGCACTTTGTAAATGTACACTCTGAGTTAATCAGTGGAATATTCAGAGTGGGGGTACGCCCTATGTTGCCAGTGAAAGGTGTGACCTTTATAATGGGTAACGATATTGCCGGAGGAAAGGTAGTACCCGTATTGGAAGTATTGGATAAAAGTGACCACTCTCTCTCTAATGAGCTGGCACAGAGTTATCCACATGTGTTCCCCACTTGTGCTGTCACTCGTGCCCAGGCACGACAAGAGGGTGACGAGATAGATTTGTCGAACACTGTTCTGTTCAAAGAGGTTGATCAAGAGGATGGATTGTGTGATACCTCTGAGAAGCTGATCACCTCTGACAAACAGCCCAGGAAAGAATCAAAGAACGTTGAACTTATTGCATCAATACAGTTACCAAAAGGTTGACAACAAGCTTGCTAAATGTTTTTCTAGTGTTGTCTCATTGGAAGATGTGAAGAAGAAGAACGTGGCTTACTTCATTGATGGTAATCTCCTCATGCGTAAATGGAAATCCCATGTTGACGCGGATGGAGATTGGAATGCTGTTTACCAAATAGTGATTCCTACAGCCTTTCGACAAAATGTGTTATCCCTTGCTCATGATCACCAGTGGTCTGGTCATTTAGGAATCACAAAAACTTATGATCGGATCCTTCGACATTTCTTTTGGCCGGGTTTAAAACAAGATGTGGCTCAGTTCTGTCGGACATGCCACACATGTCAGATAACAGGAAAACCAAATCAGGTTATTCCTCCCGCTCCTCTTTGTCCCATATCTGTCATAGGTGAACCATTCGAGCATGTGGTGGTTGATTGTGTCGGACCGTTACCGAAGACAAAATCGGGTAACCAGTTTTTGTTGAGATAATGTGTTGGCAGATGCTTTGTCTCGTGTGTGAAACTGATTTCGGTATGTTTTGCAAGGTTGTTGCTTTGTTGTGAGTATTCATTGAAATACTGTAGTCACAACCCCTAGGGTTGCTCTTTTAAGGGTGGGAGTGTTACGGATACAGTTATCCTGTGTGTGTGTGTATCCTGTGTGTGTGTTTCTTTTCTCTCCTTCTCCACTCACAGGTGAAAATCATCACTCCCCAATCAGTCAACAATCAATCATCAATCAGAAGACACATCTCCTCCTATTTCCTGACCTATCACAGTTCCTTCCCCATGGTTTAAAAACCCCATCATTTGTTTGTTCGAAAGCTCAGCTCAGCTCAGCTCAGCTCAATCTCTAGCTCAATCTCTAGCTCAATCTCTAGCTCAATCTCTAGTTCAATCTCTCTGTAAATGCCATGTCTGTAGGTCTCTGTGTTTCACTCTCGCTTTATGTATTAACCTCTCTTTTGTTTAAGCACCTCATAGCACTTTGTCATCACCTGTGAGTATTGTTTTTGTTTATGGTGTTTGTGTTTGATTGCTGGTGGGAAAAGGGGAAACCAAGACAAGTCGCCCATGGGCATACACTACCCGTAGGTGAACTTTGTTAAATACACTAGTTAGAACTGGGCGGACCACCCACTGTATTTTTGGTTAGTTAGTTGTTGTTAAAGTAGGCTAGTCTAGCTTAGGGGTGTGTTTTTGTATATTTATTGTTTCTTTCCTTGGGTCCAGCTCAGCCCCTTTTCCTGCTCCCCCCATTACCGTGTGTTTATAAATAAACCTGGAGTTTGACGGTAGATTTCTGTTGTCGTGGTTATTTCGTGCACACTTTTACTTTGTCACAATAATAATTTGCATGAGTTATGTTACGTGTCTCATTACCATCCCCCCTAGACTGTCGGGCCAAAAGGGATTCGGATCAAATAAACACTAATGCTACTTCAGCTATGACGCTCAACACTGAACTATACCACTACAACAATCTACATGAGCGGCATGGGTGTCAGTTATGACAGATCCCGGACGAGGCTCCACTTAACACCTGAGGAAAGAAACAATAACACCTGAGGAAAGAACCAAGTAGAGTGACAGATATAGGGAAGATAATCAAGGAGGTGATGGAGTCCAGTTGAGTATCATTAGGCGCTGATGCTCGTAACGAAGGTGACAGGTGTGTGCAATAATCAGCACCCTGGTGACCTAGAGGCTGGAGAGGGAGCACAAGTGACCGTACCCCCTCCCCGACGCTCGGCTCCAGATGCTGGCCAAGTTTTTGCTCTGACATGCACAGTCAACTGTGGGACCTGTGTAAATATGGTATATCTATTTTATTTTTAATACTTGTTTGAAAATTGCAAAAAAAAACTGTTGTCGGTTTATCATGAATTTAATATATAGAATCTAAAATGCTATAATTTTAGAACAAGGCTGTAACGTAACAAAATGTGGAAAAAGGGGTCTGAATATTTTCTGAAGGCACTGTATGTAGTCCATCTGACATTTTCTGGTGAGAATTAGCAAACAACATATATTTTTTCTTGACCGCAAAGTCAGGTTGCAGCTCTGACATAGCCTGTCAGCAGTTGGGGCATACATAACAGTGTTGTCTGCATACCGATGAATTTTACACATTTCAACAGACTGTATTAACAGATAAGTAACAGACTGACCGATGGGATTACCATCTGAGGTGGACATATACATACAGAGACATTACAGATTGACTGCTGGGATTACCATCTGAGGTGGACATATACATACAGAGACATTACAGATTGACTGCTGGGATTACCATCTGGGGTGGACATATATACAGAGACATTACAGATTGAATGCTGGGATGACCATCTGGGGTGGACATACAGTGCCTTGCGAAAGTATTCGGCCCCCTTGAACTTTGCGACCTTTTGCCACATTTCAGGCTTCAAACATAAAGATATAAAACTGTATTTTTTTGTGAAGAATCAACAACAAGTGGGACACAATCGTGAAGTGGAACGACATTTATTGGATATTTCAAACTTTTTTAACAAATCAAAAACTGAAAAATTGTTCAGCCCCCTTAAGTTAATACTTTGTAGTGCCACCTTTTGCTGCGATTACAGCTGTAAGTCGCTTGGGGTATGTCTCTATCAGTTTTGCACATCGAGAGACTGACATTTTTTCTCATTCCTCCTTGCAAAACAGCTCAAGCTCAGTGAGGTTGGATGGTGAGCATTTGTGAACAGCAGTTTTCAGTTCTTTCCACAGATTCTCGATTGGATTCAGGTCTGGACTTTGACTTGGCCATTCTAACACCTGGATATGTTTATTTTTGAACCATTCCATTGTAGATTTTGCTTTATGTTTTGGATCATTGTCTTGTTGGAAGACAAATCTCCGTCCCAGTCTCAGGTCTTTTGCAGACTCCATCAGATTTTCTTCCAGAATGGTCCTGTATTTGGCTCCATCCATCTTCCCATCAATTTGAACCATCTTCCCTGTCCCTGCTGAAGAAAAGCAGGCCCAAACCATGATGCTGCCACCACCATGTTTGACATTGGGGATGGTGTGTTCAGGGTGATGATCTGTGTTGCTGTTACGCCAAACATAACGTTTTGCATTTTTGCCAAAAAGTTCAATTTTGGTTTCATCTAACCAGAGCACCTTCTTCCACATGTTTAATGTGTGTCTCCCAGGTGGCTTGTGGCAAACTTTAAACAACACTTTTTATGGATATCTTTAAGAAATGGCTTTCTTCTTGCCACTCTTCCATAAAGGCCAGATTTGTGCAATATACGACTGATTGTTGTCCTATGGACAGAGTCTCCCACCTCAGCTGTAGATCTCTGCAGTTCATCCAGAGTGATCATGGGCCTCTTGGCTGCATCTCTGATCAGTCTTCTCCTTGTATGAGCTGAAAGTTTAGAGGGACGGCCAGGTCTTGGTAGATTTGCAGTGGTCTGATACTCCTTCCATTTCAATATTATCGCTTGCACAGTGCTCCTTGGGATGTTTAAAGCTTGGGAAATCTTTTTGTATCCAAATCCGGCTTTAAACTTCTTCACAACAGTATCTCAGACCTGCCTGGTGTGTTCCTTGTTCTTCATGATGCTCTCTGCACTTTTAATGGGCCTCTGGGACTATCACAGTGCAGGTGCATTTATACGGAGACTTGATTACACACAGGTGGATTGTATTTATCATCGTTAGTCATTTAGGTCAACATTTCACAAGGCACTGTATATACAGAGACATTACAGATTGACTGCTGGTATTACCATCTGGGGTGGACATATATACAGAGACATTACAGATTGACTGCTGGGATTACCATCTGGGGTGGACATATATACAGATACATTACAGATTGACTGCTGGGAATACCATCTGGGGTGGACATATATACAGAGACATTACAGATTGACTGCTGGTATTGCCATCTGGGGTGGACATATATACAGAGACATTACAGATTGACTGCTTGTATTGCCATCTGGGGTGGACATATATACAAATACATCCCCCATCTCTCCCCACATCCCCCATCTCTCCCCACATCCCCATCCCCCATCTCTCCCTACATCCCCATCCCCCATCTCTCCCCACATCCCCCATACCTCCCCACATCCCCCATCTCTCCCCACATCCCCATCCCCCATCTCTCCCCACATCCCCATCCCCGATCTCTCCCCACATCCCCATCCCCCATCTCTCCCCACATCCCCCATCTCTCCCCACATCCCCATCCCCCATCTCTCCCTACATCCCCATCCCCCATCTCTCCCCACATCCCCCATACCTCCCCACATCCCCCATCTTTCCCCACATCCCCATCCCCCATCTCTCCCCACATCCCCCATCTCTCCCCACATCCCCATCTCTCCCCACATCTCCATCCCCCATCTCTCCCCACATCCCCATCCCCGATCTCTCCCCACATCCCCATCCCCCATCTCTCCCCACATCCCCATCCCCCATCTCTCCCCACATTCCAATCCCCCAACTCTCCCCACATCCCCCATCTCTCACCACCTCCACATGTCTCCTTCCTCTCCTGTCTCTCACCTCTCATAGGTTTCCATTGGTACAGCGTCCTCATGGGTTTTATGTTGAGGACAAAGCAGAGGCTTAGTTATTCCTGTGTGTGCTATTGTGCGTGTGGATGTGTGTGTGTGTGTGTGTGTGTGTGTGTGTGTGTGTGTGTGTGTGTGTGTGTGTGTGTGTGTGTGTGTGTGTGTGTGTGTGTGTGTGTGTGTGTGTGTGTGTGTGTGTGTGTGTGTGTGTGTGTGTGTGTGTGTGTGTGTGTGTGTGTGTGTGTGTGTGTGTGTGAGTGTACTGTGTGTGAGTGTACTGTGTGTGAGTGTACTGTGTGTGTACTGTGTGTGTGTGTACTGTGTGTGTGTGTACTGTGTGTGTGTGTGTACTGTGTGTGTGTGTGTGTGTACTGTGTGTGTGTGTGTGTGTGTACTGTGTACATGTGTGTGTGTGCCTTTCTGTTGCTGCTGCTCCTGCTCTGTGTCTAGTTGCCTGGCGTCACCTGTCACCGTGCAGCGAGGAGAGGGTAACACTTTGAAGCTACGTAGCGCCGCTGCTGCTCCAACCCTCGCCCGAGCAAGTTTATTTACCTCAATTAAATATCACGCCAAAAGCCCCAAACAAACCTTCAAACACAGCTCCCCTCTGACACAGCTGCTACTGTGGATCTGACTCAGGCCATATGGTTGTTGGCTGTGAGAGCTCTTTCTTTCTCTTTTTCTCAGTCTGTCTCTTTTTCTCAGTCCTTCTCTTTTTCTCAGTCTCTCTCTCTCTCTCTCTCTCTCTCTCTCTCTCTCTCTCTCTCTCTCTCTCTCTCTCTCTCTCTCTCTCTCTCTCTCTCTCTCTCTCTCTCTCTCTCTCTCTCTCTCTCTCTCTCTCTCTCTCTCTCTCTCTCTGTGTGTGTGTGTGGCTGCTGTTGAGGGACAGGCCCTCGGTGAAGAGCAGAGCATGGGGCAGAAGGATGCTCTCCAAGGCTGTCTGCCTCTCTAGCTCTAATGACTCTGTCTCCTCACTCAGCATTCACAGGGTGTAGGGTTAAGTTGACCCTAGACACGGATATACCACTAATGGTTAAGATTAGGATTGGGCGAGAAGAGGCTGATCCTAGATCTGTACATAGGGGAAACTTCAACCTAGAGCCATCTGCTGGGAGAGAATTACTGGTAGTCTGTTGCTCCCATGGTTCCTTTATACTTAGCTACCTAGAGAAGGAACTAACAGAGCAGGTAGGAGGGGAGAAGAAGGGAGAAGGAGAGGAGGTTTTCTATTGTGAAGAGAGGGTGGAGACTGTTTCTAATGCAGTCAAGTCTTTGCTGGTTAATTAGGTAATTGGAAAGCGATGAATGTCAAGGTTAACAGTGTGACTGTACTGTATCCACTAACGGACCCTGGGACTTTGTGTAGAAGGGCTGTGTGAAAAGAGGGGACAGAGTAATCTACTGCGTCGATCCAACAGCACCACTATGCCACAAAGTCTAACCTGTTGGAAAGAGTCCCACAGCCATGTTCTAACAAATCAACATGTTGCAAGCTGGGAGCATGTCTTTGTTTTCTGGCAGGGAAAAATATCCAGGGAAAAAAACATACACACATATTTTAATTATGCTTTTAACAAGAGGACTTTTTCAGTTGGAAAACGTTAGCAACCGACGTAACATCAAAAAATACATTTGTGTTTCGGAGAAAATACAGTACATCAAAAGGAATGACTAAAGCAATCCAACTTTTGGAGTAATTAGTTCATTTTCCTACGACTCCTACCGAGGGGGGAAATCGTCAGGCGCAATAGTCTCCATTGTTTTTTCTTCCCTTCATTCATCTCTCTTCACTTCCCTCGTTTCTCTTGCCTTCCGCCCACCTTCCCTCCTTCCGCTGACTCTCCTACTGGTTCTTAGCTGTTTAATGCTCCAGCCTCACCTCCAGCTGCATCTCTCTGGGGTCAGAGTTGTTGTTGATCTCGGAGATGAAGGCAGTATCTGTTGTGATGCAATGGCGTGCTGTTGGCATGCTGTTCCACTTCCAGCACAGCTCAGTAGTGTGTACAGTTAATTAGATCAACTCATGCTCTCCTCCCATTCTCATGAAACTCCAGGCTCTCCGTTTTGCCTTGAGTGCCTGAGTACCCATCTGTAATGTTCTTTTTGGAAGGAGGAGAGAAAAAAGGAGGGATGGTGAAACAACTGGATATCTGAGCAGAGAGAGAGAGACAGAAAAAGAGACAGAGAGAGACAGAGAGAGAGACAGACAGAAAAAGAGACAGAGAGAGACAGAGAGAGAGAGACAGAGAGAAAAAGAGACAGAGAGAGACAGAGAGAGAGAGACAGAGAGAAAAAGAGACAGAGAGAGACAGAGAGAGAGAGACAGAGAGAGACAGAGAGACAGAGAGAAAAAGAGACAGAGAGAGACAGAGAGAGAGAGAGAGAGAGAGAGAGAGAGAGAGAGAGAGAGAGAGAGAGAGAGAGAGAGAGAGAGAGAGAGAGAGAGAGAGAGAGAGAGAGAGAGAGAGAGAGACAGAGATAGAGAGAGAGACAGACAGAAAAAGAGACAGAGAGAGACAGAGAGAGAGAGAGAGACAGAGAGAGAGGGAGAGAGGGAGAGGAATGCTATTTGGCCCTAAACAGAGAGTACACAGTGGCAGAATTCCTGACCACTGTGACCAAAATTAAGGAAAGCTTTGACTATGTACTGCACACTGCCAAATGTATGACCATATTAGAGACACATATTTCCCTCAGATTACACAAACCCACAAAGAATCCAATTTTGATAAACTCCCATATCTACTGGGTGAAGTACCACAGTATGCCATCACAGCAGCAAGATTTGTGATCTGTTACCACAAGAAACGGGCAACCAGTGAAGAACAAACACCATTGTAAATACAACCCATATTTATGTTTATTTATTTTCCTTTTTGTATTTTAACTATTTGCACATCTTTACAACACTGTTATATGTTATAGACATAATATGACATTACAACACTGTATATAGACATAATATGACATTACAACACTGTTATAGACATAATATGACATTACAACACTGTATATAGACATAATATGACATTACAACACTGTTATAGACATAATATGACATTACAACACTGTATATAGACATAATATGACATTACAACACTGTATATAGACATAATATGACATTACAACACTGTATATAGACATAATATGACATTACAACACTGTATATAGACATAATATGACATTACAACACTGTTATAGACATAATATGACATTACAACACTGTTATAGACATAATATGACATTACAACACTGTATATAGACATAATATGACATTTAAAATGTTTATACTGTTTATTTCACTTTTAATTCCATGCTACAGAGAGACAGATAAAGATATATAGACAGAGAGACAGAGAGACAGAGATAGACAGAGACAGACAGAGAGACAGAGACAGACAGAGACAGAGAGAAGGAGAAACAGATAAAGATATATAGACAGAGACAGACAGAGAGACAGAGAGAGATAGAGGGAGAGACAGATAAAGATATATAGACAGAGACAGACAGAGAGACAGAGAGAGACAGAGAGAGGGAGAAACAGATAAAGATATATATACAGAGAGACAGAGACAGACAGAGAGACAAAGATAGAGGGAGAGACAGATAAAGATATATAGACAGAGACAGACAGAGAGACAGAGATAGAGGGAGAGACAGATAAATATATATAGACAGAGAGACAGAGGGAGACAGAGATAGAGGGAGAGACAGAGAGAGGAAGAGAGAAAGAGAGACAGAGAGAAATAAGGAAAGAGCGAGAGACCTCAGACAAGGAGAGAGAGATGGACATAAATAGAGGGAATAGGAAAGACAGAGAGAGAAAGAAAGAGATAAATGGTATTAGTGAGAGACAGACAAGGAGAGAGAGAGAGAGAGAGAGAGAGAGAGAGAGAGAGAGAGAGAGAGAGAGAGAGAGAGAGAGAGAGAGAGAGAGAGAGAGAGAGAGAGAGAGAGAGAGAGAGAGAGAGGTAGAAGGAAAGAGTGAGAGACCTCAGACAAGGAGAGAAAGATGGACATAAATAGAGGGAATAGGAAAGACAGAGAGAGAGAGGGGGGGGGGAGAGAGAGAGAGAGAGAGAGAGAGAGACCATCTCAGCCGGTGCTACTGCTGTCTAAACACTCGTCTCTCATGTCAGGGAAGGAGGATCGGTGACGATGACAGCCGCAAGCTGTGGACTTCTCTACCAGGGTTAGAGGTTATTTGCTGCATTCTGGGTACTCTGGGACAGGTAATGCTGGGATTTTTCATCGTGAAAATCCCATCTATCTTCCCTGTGCGGCAAGACGTCAGTTTGATTTGTTTATTTGGGATAAACGAGCAGGCACACACATAATTGTACATGCATGCTTGTAAGCTAGCATGCACACGAGCAGGCAAAGATATGGTAGACGTTATCTCATTTACATGTACACTTAAAGCTCTTATTTCACACGCAGTTATTTGCATATTATTTGCATTTATGACAGACATAAAAGTAAACATACTGTATACACACACAGCCCACCCCACACACACACACACACACACACACACACACACACACACACACACACACACACACACACACACACACACACACACACACACACACACACACACACACACACACACACACACACACACACACACAAACTGCACATACACACACAACCCTCCCAAGACACACACTCACACGCACACACGCTCACACACACACACACACACACACACACACACACACACACACACACACACACACACACACACACACACACACACACACACACACACACACACACACACACACACACACACACACACACACACACACTCACACACACTCACTCACACTAGCACCACAGGCTTTTGATGTCTCAGCATCAGAAACGTTGAACATATAAATCCACATGGTTCACAACAAAACACAGTTCCAGTGAATACAGTGAGCTAGTCCAACAAGTCAATACAGCCATCAATACAGCCGTCAATACAGCCATCAATACAGCCATCAATACAGCCATCAATACAGCTGTCAATACAGCTGTCAATACAGCCATCAATACAGCCATCAATACTTACATCAATACTTTAATCAATACAGCCATCAATACAGTCATCAATACAGCCATCAATACAGCCATCAATACAGCCATCATTACAGCCGTCAATACAGCCATCAATACAGCCGTCAATACAGCAATCAATACTTACATCAATACAGCAATCAATACTTACATCAATACAGCAATCAATACTTTCATCAATACTTACATCAATACTTTCATCAATACAGCCATCAATACAGCCATCAATACAGCCGTCAATACAGCTGTCAATACAACCATCAATACAGCCATCAATACAGCCATCAATACAGCTGTCAATACAGCCATCAATACAGCTGTCAATACAGCCATCAATACAGCCATCAATACTTACATCAATACTTACATCAATACTTTCATCAATACAGCCATCAATACAGTCATCAATACAGCCATCAATACAGCCATCAACACAGCCATCATTACAGCCGTCAATACAGCCGTCAATACAGCCATCAATACAGCCATCAATACAGCCATCAATACTTACATTAATACAGCCATCAATACTTACATCAATACAGCCATCAATACAGCCATCAAATCAGCCATCAATACAGCTGTCAATACAGCCATTAATACAGCCATCAATACTTACATTAATACAGCCATCAATACAGCCATCAATACAGCCATCAATACAGCCATCAATACAGCTGTCAATACATCCATCAATACATCCATCAATACAGCCATCAATACAGCCATCAATACAGCTGTCAATACAGCCATCAATACAGCCGTCAATACAGCTGTCAATACAGCCATCAATACAGCCATCAATACAGCTGTCAATACAGCCATTAATACAGCCATCAATACTTACATCAATACAGCTGTCAATACAGCCATCAATACAGCCGTCAATACAGCCATCAATACAGCCATCAATACAGCCATCAATACAGCCATCAATACAGCCGTCAATACAGCCATCAATACAGCCATTAATACAGCCATCAATACTTACATCAATACAGCTGTCAATACAGCCATCAATACAGCCATCAATACAGCCATCAATACAGCTGTCAATACAGCCATCAATACAGCTGTCAATACAGCCACCAATACAGCCATCAATACAGCCATCAATACTTACATCAATACGTACATCAATACTTTAATCAATACAGCCATCAATACAGTCATCAATACAGCCATCAATACAGCCATCAATACAGCCAATACAGCCATCAATACAGCCATCAATACAGCCATCAATACAGCAATCAATACTTACATCAATACAGCCATCAATACAGCCATCAATACAGCCATCAATACAGCCGTCAATACAGCCATCAATACAGCCATCAATACTTACATCAATACAGCCATCAATACAGCCATCAATACAGCCATCAATACATCCATCAATACAGCCATCAGTACAGCCATCAATACTTACATCAATACAGCCATCAATACTTACATCAATACAGCCATCAATACAGCCATCAATACAGCCGTCAATACAGTCGTCAATACAGTCGTCAATACAGCCGTCAATACAGCCGTCAATACAGTCGTCAATACAGTCGTCAATACATGTACAGTACCAGTCAAAAGTTTGGACACACCTACTCATTCAAGGGTTTTTCTTTATTTGACAATTTTTTACATTGTAGAATAATAGTGAAGACATCAAAACTATGAAATAACACATATGGAATCATGTAGTAACCAAAAAAAGTGTTAAACAAATCAAAATATATTGTATATTTGAGATTCTTCGAAGTAGCCACCCCCTTTGCCCTGATAACAGCTTTCATTGTTTTCTACAATGTAGAAAATATTAAATACCGTTTTTAACAATCACTTTGGCAATAATTTCAGAACCTTGTGTTCATTTTTCAAAACTCTAGACACAAAACGGTCATCACTTGTAACACAGGCTGTCCAATGTTCAAAACATTGCATTGTGCATTCTCTCGGGACTGAGGGGAAGCTCGGGACTGAGAGGAAGCCCAGTACTGAGAGGAAGTCCAGTACTGAGAGGAAGCTCAGGCAGGTAGTTGGCTCCGGCAGATCCTGGATGGCTGGCGGATCTGGAAGAGTCTGGTTGACTGGCAGATCTGGAAGAGTCTGGTTGACTGGCAGATCTGGAAGAGTCTGGTTGACTGGCAGATCTGGAAGAGTCTGGCTGACTGGCAGATCTGGAAGAGTCTGGCTGACTGGCAGATCTGGAAGATCATGGCTGACTGGCGGATCTAGCTGCTCTGGCTGCTCCATGCAGACTGGCAGCTCTGGCTGCTCTATGCAGACTGGCAACTCTATGCAGACTGGCAGCTCTGGCTGCTCCATGCAAACTGGCAGCTCTGGCTGCTCCATGCAGACTGACAGTTCAGGCTGCTCCATGCAGACTAGCAGCTCTATGCAGACTGGCAGCTCTGGCTGCTCCCTGCAGACTGACAGCTCAGGCTGCTCCATGCAGACTAGCAGCTCTATGCAGACTGGCAACTCTGGCTGCTCCCTGCAGACTGACAGCTCAGGCTGCTCCATGCAGGCTGGCAGCTCAGGCTGCTCCATGCAGGCTGGCAGCTCAGGCTGCTCCATGCAGGCTGGCAGCTCTGGCTGTGTTGAACAGGCAGGAGACTTCAGCAGCGCTGTAGAGGAGGAAGGCTTTGGTAGTGCTGAACATGCAGGAGACTCCGGCAGCGCAGGAGAGGAGGAAAGCTCTGGCTGCGCTAAACAGGCGGGAGGCTCCGGCAGCGCTAAACAGGTGGGAGGCTCCGACAGCACTGGAGAGGAGAAAGGCTCTGGCTGCGCTGAACAGGCGAGGCACACTGAAGGCCTGGTGCGTGGTGCTGGAACTGGTGGTACTGGACCGAGGACACGCACAGGAAGCCTGGTGCGGGGAGCGGCCACCGGAGGACTGGTGTGTGAAGGTGGCACAGGATGGACCGGACAGTGAAGGCATACTGGAGAGCCTGAGAGCAGGGCTGGCACAGGACGTGCAAGGCTAGGTAGGTACACAGGAGGCCTAGTGCGTGAGGCTGGCACAATTTTCACCAGCCGAATAACACACACCTCAGGACGAGTATGGAGCGCTGACCCAGGTGCCATTAAATCCCTGACACGCTCCGTCGGGCGAATATCGTATTTAAAGCACCAAACTAGCAACTCCCTCATTACTCTCTCCTCCACTTTCCCCATTAACTCCTTCACAGTTTCTGCTTCGCTCACCTCTAACACCGGCTCTGGTTCTGGTCTCCTCCTTGGCTCCTCACGATAAACAGGGAGAGTTGGCTCAGGTCTGACTCCTGACTCTGCCACACTCCCCCTGAGCCCTCCCCAATACATATTTGGGGCTGACTTTCGGGCTTCCTTCTGCGCCGCCGTGCTTGTCTCTCCAACTCCATTCTCATATAACCCTCTTCGCACTGCCCCAGCGAATCCCAGGCAGTCTCCGGCACTCTCTCTGGGTCGACCGCCCACCAGGTGACAGTTCCTCACCTGGCTTACTGTAAAACATCACTGCAGTGTTCCTCACCTGGTTTACTGTAAAACATCACTGCAGTGTTCCTCACCTGGCTTACTGTAAAACATCACTGTAGTGTTCCTCACCTGGCTTACTGTAAAACATCACTGTAGTGTTCTTCACCTGGCTTACTGTAAAACATCACTGTAGTGTTCCTCACCTGGCTTACTGTAAAACATCACTGTAGTGTTCCTCACCTGGCTTACCGTAAAACATCACTGTAGTGTTCCTCACCTGGCTTACTGTAAAACATCACTGCAGTGTTCCTCACCTGGCTCACTGTAAAACATCACTGCAGTGTTCCTCACCTGGCTCACTGTAAAACATCACTGCAGTGTTCCTCACCTGGCTTACTGTAAAAAATTTAAAAAAAGATTGATTATTGTACTTCTATATTTCCATCAACCCTGTCTTGTGGATTTGGCCACAGGTTCTCATCCACATCACAATGGATGTTTTCATTAGCCAAACATCTTGGGAAGAATCTTCGGGCGACTCCAGGCCTGACACTGGACTGCCGTGATGTCATTGCATGCGTCATCCATGGCCTGGAGAAGGGTGGCTTGTTCGTATCATATACCATCCACCCCCATGTGGATAAAAAATTCCTCAATCGTTAAGGAAAGAAGAGTATGGGGGTAAGTTCAGGGTGGTAAATTGTGGATGGGCCTGAAACCATGCTTGCACCATTTGAGCATGGTGGAAACTGACATTATCCCACACAATGTCATCAGCTCTACAGACCTGATTTAGCTGAAGGCCACAAATGCTTAAATAACAGCTGTTTAAAACAGCGGTGTGCGAAGAGCATAGCTTAACGTACAACACCGTGAATACGTACAACACCGCTGTTGTGGAGGCAGGGGGGTCCCTGCCCAGTACTGGATAGGTGTACCTAATAAAGGGTTCAGTAAGATGAGTGTTCAGTAATGTCAAATCTGAAAACATGGTCTGGAAAAGTGGTACATGGGACCATAGAAACAGTGTCTGATAAAGAATGATGATGAAATATTACATCCATAGATAATGTAGTCCAATTGGTTCATGTTCCACTGTAATTGGTGTCAATGGATCTCGTTATCCTGAAACTTTCATGATCTAAACATGGAATATTGTTTGTCAGTTTCCATAAACTATGAGTAATGAGAGTAATGCAACAGAGTAATGCAACAGTTACTTATCATTTTGAGCAGTTGTATCAATTGATAGTTAGATCGTTGAAATGAAATGAATAGACAGTCTTTTCAGATGTAATGTGTGAATTGCATTTTGAAATGGTAATACTTTGATGTTTAGTTGTGTCATTTTGAACAGGTGATTTTAGTTCAATGAACAAATGATCTTAGCTTTATGTGTATTTTATCCAAGCAATTGGAAAAAGTGTTAAGAGTTTTGAAAAATTGCATTTTGATTATTGGTTGTGAGTTTTGTGTCTAGAGTTTTGAAAAATTAGCATTTTGATAATTGGTTGTGAGTTTTGTGTCTAGAGTTTTTTGATCATTGGTTGTGAGTTTTGTGTCTAGAGTTTTGAAAAATTAGCATTTTGATCATTGGTTGTGAGTTTTGTGTCTAGAGTTTTGAAAAACGACATCAATGTTTCCGAAATTAGTGCCAAAGTGATTGTGAAAAACTGTAATAAAGAAAAACCCTTGAATGAGTAGGTGTCCAAACTTTTGACCGGTAGTGTACAGTAGACGTTCTAGAGATCCACTTTAGCAGCAGCACAAAGGCAGAGCAAGCCAGTGTTGCCTAATAAGTCAAGTGCTCTGTCCATTCTTAGATCTTCACGTCAACAAAATGTCAACAACGTGCTCACAAAAACAAATAACATCATCGATGTCAATGTCATGTTCATTTTCAGGCAGAGGCTAATAAACACAGCGTGTTTTTGAGTAGCCCAATAATGCCTAAGCTCCTCCTCCTCCAGAACACAGAGAGGATGAAAAGAGGCCACAGCACGGCATCCAGACAGCTCCCAACACCGTGTCACTGTCCATTTCTATTTATTGGCAGAAAAGAAGGTGAAAAACCCAAGTCATCAACATCAATGCACACCACTGTGACTGCTTTCGAAAACCACGGGAGAAAAAAATACCATATTTATCGTCTTATGGATTTGAGTTATTAACATAGTTAAGGTTATTGGTTTTAAGTCAACTAAAATCTTTGTAGAGTGGTGTGTGTTGGTTGGTTGTTTGTTTGGGAAACATCACGCTGTGTGATTATGCGTATAAAACATTTGCAAATAAAATTATGAATAAACAGCGTTTCTGCTGAGTTGTGGAGTAGATATTTTGTTGTGGCTTTTAAGTAGAAGCAGACAGTTAAGTAGCTTGGGTAACCTGCTCAGCCGTATCTCACGGCTCTGTTGCTCCATCAATCCTTTCTCTTTTCTCTTCTCTAATAGCTTCTTCCCTCACGACCCTCTTTACTGTACTCTCTCCCTCACGACCCTCTTTACGGTACTCTCTCCTCTCCCCTCTCTCCTTTACTCTCTCCCTCTCTCCCTCTCCCCTTTACCCGCTCCCCTCTCTACTCTCTCCCTCTCTCCCCTCTCCATTACTCTCTCCCTCTCCCCCTCTCTCCCTCTCTCCCCTCTCTCCTTTACTCTCTCCCTCTCCCCCTCTCTCCTTTACTCTCTCCCTCTCCCCCTCTCTCCTTTACTCTCTCCCTCTCCCCTCTCTCCTTTACTCTCTCCCTCTCTCCCCTCTCCTCTACTCTCTCCCTCTCTCCCCTCTCTCCTTTACTCTCTCCCTCTCCCACTCTCTCCTTTACTCTCTCCCTCTCTCCCCTCTCTCCTTTACTCTCTCCCTCTCCCCCTCTCTCCTTTACTCTCTCCCTCTCTCCCCTCTCCTCTACGCTCTCCCTCTCCCCCTCTCTCCTTTACTCTCTCCCTCTCTCCCCTCTGTCCTCTACTCTCTCCCTCTCTCCCCTCTCTCATTTACTCTCTCCCTCTCCCCCTCTCTCCTTTACTCTCTCCCTCTCCCCCTCTCTCCTTTACTCTCTCCCTCTCACCCTCTCTCCTTTACTTTTTCCCCTCTCTCCTTTACTCTCTCCCTCTCTCCTTTACTCTCTCCCTCTCCTTTACTCTCTCCCTATCTCTCTCTCTCCCCTCTCCTTTACTCTCTCCCTCTCTCCCCTCTCTCCTCTACTCTCTCCCTCTCTCCCCTCTCCTCTACTCTCTCCCTCTCTCCCCTCTCTCCTCTACTCTATCCCTCTCTCCCCTCTCCATTACTCTCTCCCTCTCTCCCGTCTCTCCTCTACTCTCTCCCTCTCTCCCCCTCTCCTTTACTCTCTCCCCTCTCTTCTCTACTCTCTCCCTCTCTCCCCTCTCCATTACTCTCTCCCTCTCTCCTCTACTCTCTCCCTCTCTCCCATCTCCTCTACTCTCTCCCTCTCTCCTCTCTCCTCTACTCTCTCCCTCTCTCCCATCTCCTATACTCTCTCCCTCTCTCCCCTCTCTCCTCTACTCTCTCCCTCTCTCCCCTCTACTTTACTCTCTCCCCTCTCTCCTCTACTCTCTCCCTCTCTCATCTACTCTCTCCCTCTCTCCTTTACTCTCTCCCTGTCTCCCCTCTCCTTTACTCAGTCCATCTCTCCCTCTCTCCGTCTCACTCTCTTTCTCTCCCTCTCTCCTTTCTAAGAAAAAGTGTCTGTCATGCATCGTTTAGTTTTTCATCTTGCTCTCTCTTCCTTCCTCTCTCTTTCCCCACTTCTCTCCCTCTCACTCTCTCTTCCTTCCTCTCTCTTTCCCCCCTGCTCTCCCTCTCACTCTCTCTTCCTTCCTCTCTCTTTCCCCACTGCTCTACCCTCCCTCTCTCTCTTTCTCTTTCGCTGTCTCGGTGCTCATACATGGTAAGGGACTGAAAATCAAGCATTCCATCAAACACCAAGAGGCCAATAGTTTTACATGCGATTGGGGTTTTTGATCGCTGTCGGATCTGCGGGAAATGATTATGTCACTCAATGTTTGCAGTGTGGAGACGCTGAGATTGAAATGGCAGCCAGTTTTAGAGGAATCAGCAGAGCTACAGTTCTGGCACACTGCCAGTTGACTGAAAGGATGACTCCTCATACATAATTACCACAGGAACCCCTCCTCCCCTCCCTCTTCACCATCCCTCCACACGTCCTCCTTCTTCCTCTCTTCTCCGCTGCCCTGACCATGTTTCAAATCAGTGTGCAAATATGTCCCTTGGAACTGCTGCTCTGTTTGAAGAGGTTTCTCTCTATTTCTCTCTCTATTTTTCTCCCTCTCTTTTTTTCAAAAAGAGCTTTGAGCTTTTTAGCCAAAAGCTCTTCAAAGCGTCCTTTGTTCTTAACCCTGTCCTAGGGCACATGTGGAGATTTCTTAACCCTCCCCTAGGGTAAAAGTTGAGTTTTTCTAACCTTGCCCTGAGGTAAAGGTTGAGTTTTGCTAGCCTTGCCCTGGGGTAAAGGTTGAGTTTTGCTAGCCTTGCCCTCGGGTAAAGGTTGAGTTTTGCTAACCTTGCCCTGAGGTAAAGGTTGAGTTTTGCTAGCCTTGCCCTGGGGTAAAGGAGTTTTGCTAGCCTTGCCCTCGGGTAAAGGTTGAGTTATTCTAACATTGCCCTTAGGTAAAGGTTGAGTTTTGCTAGCCTTGCCCTGGGGTAAAGGTTGAGTTTTGCTAGCCTTGCCCTCGGGTAAAGGTTGAGTTTTGCTAACCTTGCCCTTGGGTAAAGGTTTAGTTTTGCTAACCTTGCCCTGGGGTAAAGGTTGAGTTTTGCTATTCTCGTCCTGAGGTAAAGGTTGAGTTTTGCTATCCTTGCCCTGGGGTAAAGGTTGAGTTTTGCTAACCTTGCCCTAAGGTAAAGCTGGAGTTTTCCAAACCCTGCCCTAGTTAGTCATGCTCTCCTGTGTCATGTGTCATCCCTGTCTGTGTGGGCAGTTGACATTTTGTAATTCAGCTCTCAGCCCCCTTAGCGTTGCAGCCGTACGTGAGACTGAGAGGTACAGAAGGTAGAGATTGATGAGGGACGATGGTTTCCTCCTCTCCAGCTGGTGACTTGGACAAGAAAAGGCTGGAGGGACACAGGCCCACTGACATGCCTTCTTATCTCTGTCATCAGGAGGTGTTTGAGCCAGGTTGTATACGCCCTGGAGAGGATGTATAGAGAAGTTGCTGTTCAATACGATGTACTGCTGGCAATGAGGTGTGCTGATTTCACGGTGGTTGTCTGAAACGTTATCAGTGGCCAATGTGAGTGCCTTGGTATTTCTAGGATGGTCTATATCTGAGGTTAGCCTGACATTTTTTATTTGATATTTGAAAGAATTTTAGAAATTACAAACTGTAGCTTTAAGATATCATAATTTGTCCAAATTAAAAAACATATTTACCATGGCTAGCGTTACCAGGTAAAACACTTTGTATGGAGTGTTTAAGCTGTTTGTTTATCTAGCATCATTTAGATTGCTTATAATACATTTAGTCAATTTAACCAGTTAGTTTTTCTCATATGTGACTCACCACCTGTATTCAGTCTTATGTAGCAACATTTGAATTTCTGTTTTTTTACAGTGGAGAAAAGTAGAGACTCAGAGCTACAAAATGGTATACCATACATTGCATTTGAGGAAACAATAGAAAGTAAATCTGCTTTTAAAGTTGATCAACATGTAAACTCACTTTTGAGAAAACCGTCTTTCAATGTTTTAGTGGAAGTAGTGGAAAGCCCTTCTTTGTCTACACCCATTCAGCATTGTTCACACCCTCTTAAGCCTAAGCTCCACCCATCTCTTTAAGGTTTGATTTGTGTGTCCTGTAATAATTTGCCAGCTACTTCCAGACATATAAGAGAGAGAGAGAGAGAGAGAGAGAGAGAGAGAGAGAGAGAGAGAGAGAGAGAGAGAGAGAGAGAGAGAGAGAGAGAGAGAGAGAGAGAGAGAGAGAGAGAGAGAGAGAGAGAGAGAGAGAGAGAGAGAGAGAGAACAGCTCGCTGAACATTACTCACCCCTAGCAGAGCTGGTAAGGCTATTATGTTATCCAGAGCGTTGCTGACTACAAATCAAATCCAATTTTATTTGTCACATGCGCCGAATACAACAGGTGAGACCTTACAGTGAAATGATTACTTACAAGCCCTTAACCAACAATGCAGTTTTAAGAAAATCCCTAAAAAAGTAAGAGATAAGAATAACAAATAATTAAAGAGCAGCAGTAAATAACAATAGCGGGGCTATATACAGGATGATACCGGTACAGAGTCAGTATGTCAATGTGCGGGGGCACCGGTGTCGAGGTAATTGAGGTAATTATGTAATTAGGTAGAGTTATTAAAGTGGCTCTGCACAGATAATAAGAGAGAGTAGCGGTAGCGTCGGCGGGGGGTAATGCAGAGGTCTGAGTAGCCATTTGATTATCCAAGATGGTTTAGCAGTGCAGATGTTGTTTGTCATTGTCCCTTGTAAATGTAGTTTTTCATCTTTTTTTGTATATATTTCAATGTATTTCAATCTCTTTTTCCATTTTTAAATTAAATATACCTTCCGGCAACCCGCCTCACCCAATGTGATACGGATCTGCTATTTTTAGACCATATAGCCAGAACCTCCATCAGAGGATAGCCATCAGAAGCTAACCAGCTAATTAGCTACTAGCTTTAGCACGGCCTTTACCTTTAGCACATACACCATCCACTTTTAGCCTGGATAATGCTCGCCAGTCTGCCAGTCTGCCCAGCGCGATATCAACCCTGAGCATACCCTGACTGTTTTTCTCCACTACAATACCGGATTCCTGCCGTAAGCCCTGGACCATTACTCCTGATCATCCCAGCTAGCTAGCTGCTACCGAGTGGCCCAGCCCCGAAGCTAGCCTTGAGCCAGGCCCATCTCCCGGCCTGCTTAGTGGCCCAGCCCCGAAGCTAGCCTTGAGCCAGGCCCATCTCCCGGCCTGCTGAGTGGCCCAGCCCCGAAGCAAGCCTTGAGCCAGGCCCATCTCCCGGCCTGCTGAGTGGCCCAGCCCCGAAGCTAGCCTTGAGCCAGGCCCATCTCCCGGCCTGCTGAGTGGCCCAGCCCCGAAGCTAGCCTTGAGCCAGGCCCATCTCCCGGCCTGCTGAGTGGCCCAGCCCCGAAGCTAGCCTTGAGCCAGGCCCATCTCCCGGCCTGCTGAGTGGCCCAGCCCCTAAGCTAGCCTTGAGCCAGGCCCATCTCCCGGCCTGCTGAGTGGATCCGATGTTCACGCGGCTACACTCTTCACTAACACGACTAGAATCCACTACATCACCGGATTCTTGCCGTAAGCTCTGGACCTTTGCATCGGATCATCGCAGCTAGCTAGCTGTTACCGAGTGGCTATAGTGGCTAACGCCCTTGTCCCGAAGCTAGCACCAGTTAACCTCGAGCCAGGCACATCTCCCGGCTAGCAAACGAAGTTACTCCAGCTACAATGACTCTTTTGCCAGCTGGCCTGGACCCTTTGTCGACACGGAGTCTTGCCGATCCATCACGACTGGTCTACCGATGTAATTCCATCCATTGTGCCCTCAACCGACCTTTGCCGGACGTCGGTGAAGACGCTTCTGCTAGCCCCGGCCTGCTAACTTATTTTTTTTTCCGCTTGCTAGCGTAGTAACGACTAGCCAGCGGCTTCCCTGTTTCATCTAATGCTGTTCACTGGACCCTATAACCACTTGGCTACATACCTGATGCCTGCTGGACTGCTCATTAATCTCAGTACTCCATTTTTTAAAATTATGTTTATCTGTCAGCCCCAGCCTCAAACTCAGGCCCTGTGTGAAGTTAACTGACCCTCTCTGCCCATTCATCACCATTTTACCTGATGTGTTGTCTTAGCTGATTAGCTGTTGTTGTCTTACTTGTTGTTGTCTTAGCTAGCTCTCCCAATCAACACGTGACTGAACTCTTTTCTCTGTATATATCAACGATGTTGCTCTTGCTGCGGGTGATTCCATGATCCACCTCTACACAGACGACACCATTCTGTATACATCTGGCCCTTCTTTGGACTGTGTTAACAAACGTCCAAACGAGCTTCATGGCCATACAACACTCCTCCCGTGGCCTCCAACTGTTCTTAAACGCTAGTAAAACTAAATGCATGCTCTATAACCGATCGCTGCCCTCACCCGCCTGCCCGACTAGCATCACTACTCTGGACGGTTTTGACTTAGAATATGTGGACAACTACAAATACTTAGGTGGCTGGCTAGTCTGTAAATTCTCCTTCCAGACTCATATTAAAAATCTCAGATCCAAAATTAAATCTAGAATCAGCTTCCTATTTCGCAACAAAGCCTCCTTCACTCACGCTGCCAAACATACCCTCGTAAACCTGACTACCCGATGACGATGTCATTTACGATGTCATTTACAAAATAGACTCCAACACTCTACTGAGCAAATTGGATGCAGTCTATCACAGTGTCATCCGTTTTGCCACCAAAGCCCCATATATCACCCACCACTGCGACCTGTATGCTCTGGTCGGCTGGCCCTCGCTACATATTTGGCACCAGACCCACTGGCACCAGGTCATCTATAAGTCTTTACTAGGTAAATCTCAACCTTATCTCAGCTCACTGGTCTCCTTAACAACACCCACCCGTAGCACGTGCACATGCAGGGATATGTCACTGGTCATCCCCAAAGCCAACACCTCTTTGGCCGCCTCTCCTTCCAGTTCTCTGCTGCCAATGACTGGAACGAATTGCAAGACTTATATCTCCCTCACCAACTTTAAACATCAGCTATCTGAGCAGCTTACCGATCGCTGCAGCCGTACACAGCCCATCTGTAAATAGCGCATCCAACTACCTACCTCATCCCCATATTGTTATCATTTACTTTTTTTTCTCTTTTGCACATCAGTATTTCTACTTGCACATCATCATCTGCACATCTATCCCTCCAGGGTTATTTTCTCAATTGTAATTACTTTGCTACAATGGCCTATTTATTGCCTTACCTCCTAACGCCATTTGCACACACTGTATATATGATTTTATTTGATTTTATTAGGATCTCTTTTAGTCCCCATTTGGACTAATCTTCCAAGAGTCCTTAAACATTAAAATACAATTTATAATACAAACACACTTTCACATATAACACACTATTACAAAAATACATAATATACTAGCATAATGACCCAATAAATACTCAATCTAAAACAAAATATTGATTCTTCATCTACTATAGTCCCACAACATTGTTTTTAAATAATGTTTAAACTTATATATTGAAAGGTTTCTAGTTTCTAGTTTGCTCAGTTAATTTATTCCATTTCTTTATTGCTCTATGTAATGCTCCGGGTGTCGTGGGTGTGGAGTCAAATGCAGGAGACGGAGTTCAATGCTGTGCGTCTTTACTAGCACCAACGCACCACAGGGTGCTCACAAAAGTAACGTTCCCAAACACAGGGGAAAAAGTACAATAGAAAAAATCACGACTAGGCACTAAGCACGTACCTCTACAACAGAGCCGAAGGTTTACAATGAAATAATCCCGCACAACAACCAGGCGGGCCGGCTGTCTAATAAAGACAAACTAATTAAACATGAACAGGTGCTACCACTAAACATACTAGGAGGGGGAGGAAAAACAATCAGTGGCAGCTAATAGGCCGGTGATGACGACCGCCGAGCGCCACCCGACCGGGAAGGGGAAACACCCTCGGTCGGACTCGTGACACTCTAAATCGAAATCTTCTTTTGCCCATTTCTTTTTTCTGTCTGGATAACGCATAGATGGTGGACAATCTATTCCTAGTATTTACAGAATGTCTGTCTCTTACCAACTGAATACCGTTGTGAATAGAACTTGGTCGTTTTAAATGATGTATATTCTAAAATAAAATAGGCATGTTTTTTTCAATTATCTTGTCGATTGATGACCAACCAAGAACACTGCGCATGACTGCAACAGAAGAACCATATCTCCACCTTAAAACAATCCGTGCTGCTTTATTCTGTGCATTCTGCAGCCTCCTAACTTCACTAGATGATGCATTTCCCCAGACCACCGAACAATAGTTCACTTGACTCTAAACCAATGCCTGTGTTATTTGCTGAAGGATTTCCCCTGGTAAATATTTAGCTATCCTTCTGATTATGCATGCTGTTTTAATATTTTTTTTACATAGATTAGTTATTTGAGACGAACATGATAAGCAGTTGTCTAGCTGCACTCCCAATAGTTTGGTTTCTGACACTTCTTCAATTTGTACTCCTCCCATACTTAATTGTATCCCATGCTGTTTTGGCCTTTTCCTAGTTGAACAGACCAACATAACTTTGGTTTTCTTGGTGTTTAAAGCAAGTTTGTTTTGGCAAACCCATTTCCTGATAATCTCCAAATATCCTTGCAAAGCTTGCTGTACCTATTGAACCGATTATCTTGACTTTTTCTATTGTGTTATTGATTGTACGTTTGTTTATTCCATGTGTAACTCTGTGTCGTTGTATCTGTCGAACTGCTTTGCTTTATCTTGGCCAGTTCACAGTTGTAAATGAGAACTTGTTTTCCACTGGCCTACCTGGTTAAATAAAGGTGCAATAAAATCAAATAAAAATACAATTAGCTGTTCAGGAGTCTTATAGCTCATAGCAGGGGGTACCGATACAGTCTTATAGCTTGGGGGTAGAAGCTGTTTAGAAGCCTCTTGGACCTAGATTTGGCGCTCCGGTACCGCTCGCCGTGCGTTAGCAGAGAGAACCGTCTATGACTAGGGTGTCTGGAGTCTTTGGCAATTTTTATGGCTTTCCTTTAACACCACCTGATATAGAGTTCCTGGATGGTAGGAAGCTTGGCCCCGGTAATGTACTGGGCCGTATGCACTACCCTCTGTATTGACTTGTGGTCGGAGGCCGAGCAGTTTCCATACCAGGCAGTGATGCAACCCTGTTAGCAGTTTATATTATTCTTCAATAACACAAACTCCAAAACAAATCAGGGGGATGAAAACAGGTTTATTCAAAGAGAACCAATCATACAGGTAGGTAGATGGACATTCTCCCCTGTCCTCAGTGAGTTTCTATTTTACCTTTAGTTCACTAGGCAAGTCAGTTCAGAACAAATTCTTATTTTCAATGACAGCCTTGTTACCTGCCTTGTTCAGGGGTAGAATGACAGATTTTTACCTTGACAGCTCAGGGATTTGATCTTCCAACCGTTCAGTTACTAGTCCAACACTAACCACTAGGCTACCTGCCTCCCAAGTGATTCTCTCCTGTGCTTCTCTCCCCAGAACAAACGGACAGCATGTGGCTTTATAACCCAGCCCTAGCTTGTGGTTGACCAATTAGTATTCCTTGCAATACAATTAGCCAATAGACATTGATCGTTAGTACTCTATTGACTTCTCGACCTCTTGACCTCTCGTACTCTGTTTCTGCGTTGTGTATTTATCTTCAACATATTCTTACAAATCTTTTGAGGATCTGAGGGAGGTGTTGAACGTTCAAAAATGCATTAGTTATTCTGCGCTCTCTCACACTAAGAAAATAGTATTTTGTTAAGATTTGTAGCTAGATAGCTAGCTAGGTAAACAATGAATCTCAACTCATACGTAACGTTACATAATGAGCCATCCAGCTAATGTTAGCTAGCTAGCTAACATTACACCAACTTGAAATGAAAATACTTAGAGTAAGACATATAGCTAGCTAGCTAAACAATGGACCATAATCACAACTCATGACATTACTCCCTGCAAGAATCTGCAGGTAGCTAACCAACCAGGTTATATGGCTATAACTAGTCAAGCAAATGTGTCTGAGATACGAAGAATAAGATCATACACAACGTTAGCTAGCGACCCAGCCAGCTAACATTAGCTAGCTTACAGTACACTTGAAATGAAATCACTTTCTGTAAAATTTGAAATGTGTAATATCTGAAAATGTAGCAAACTAGACTATCTTACCAGTATACATCATGGTTGGACGAGTCTCCTGTCTGATCCCATGCAGGGTTGCCCTTAGTTTGACAATGTAATCCAGACTGGTGGTTTCCTTAGCTATCATACTCGAATTCCACTGATTTCAAAACTTAGTCCTCCAGAAAGTGGAGAGCATATCCATAACGTTAGCTAGCGAGCCAGCTAGCTAACTTTAGCTAGCTAACAGTACACTTTAACTTGACATTAGGTTTATGCAGTTTCACTACATGATACATTAATAAAAATGCCGCGTTTGACATGATTACCTAGACATAATGACCAGCTCCAATAGACAGACACGTGCTATATGACAGACCAATCATGGCTAGCGGGAAGGTTGCTAAATTTTTCTGTGGCTAAACCAACTAGGCTCGTAATTTAACAATTTTATTCGTATTTACAGATGGCATACACGTTTGATATTAAGGCACATGAAAATTCACATGTTCGAGAAGGCATTTCTGGGGAAAAACACAGCTTGATAAAAAATTGTTTTACTTTTAAACAGCGCTCCTATGAATTCGTGACATGCAACATATGCCTATTTTCCTGAATCGGGTGACATGTGTGTAAATATCATATATACACCGGTGTTTTATCTCCACTTCCTGAGAGAGAGAGAGAAAGAGAGAGAGGGCGAAGGAGTGGATGGTGGAAGAAAAAGAGGGGAGGGGGGATGCTAGGGCTGAAGAAGATGAATGGAAGAAAGAGAGGGACAAGGAGGAGGAGGATCAGGAATGATCTGGAGCCCAGGTCTCTCCATGAGTCATGGGCAGATTCCACCCACAGAGGAGCACTAGAGATTCACTGGGATGACAACACAACGAGAGGGGCTCACCTCCTAGAGCACTGTTTCCCCCTAGGTACAGATCTAGGTAGGATCAGCTTCACTCTCCCCCAATCCTAACCTTAACCGTTGGTGAGGAAAATGCAGAAGTCATCATTCTAGGGGCGACTTCACTCTTAACCAATTGAATTAACACAGCTGCTATAGGACATTCCACTGGGGTGGTCCAAACTCCACATGTCTAACTAACTCATTTGCACAACTGCTCATCTCCCAGAACTCATGCATAGATACATACCACAGGTATGTTGGTGGCACATTTATTGGGGAGAACGGGCTCGTTTTAATGACCGAAGCGGAATTGGTGGATTGGTATCAAACACATGGATTAAAAAAATATATTTAGCCCTTTACTCAGAACATTGATGAAGCACCTTTGGCAGCAATTACAGCCTCAAGTCTTCTTGGGTATGATTCTACAAGCTTGGAACACCTGTATTTGGGGAGTTTCTCCCATTCTTCTCTTCAGATCCTCTCAAGCTCTGTCAGGTTGGATGGGGAGCGTCACTGCACAGCTATTTTCAAGTCTTCTCAGAGATTTACGATCCTTACACCCCCCCATCTCTCTCATTACACACCCCCATCTCTCTCATGACACACCCCCATCCCTCAGCCTGCTGGAGGCCCATCTCTCTCCCAGTTTTACCATGCTCTCAGCCTGCTGGAGGCCCAGCTCTCTCCCAGTTTTACCATGCCCTCAGCCTGCTGGAGGCCCATCTCTCTCCCAGTTTTACCATGCCCTCAGCCTGCTGGAGGCCCATCTCTCTCCCAGTTTTACCATGCCCTCAGCCTGCTGGAGGCCCATCTCTCTCCCAGTTTTACCATGCCCTCAGCCTGCTGGAGGCCCATCTCTCTCCCAGTTTTACCATGCCCTCAGCCTGCTGGAGGCCCTTCTCTCTCCCAGTTTTACCATGCCCTCAGCCTGCTGGAGGCCCTTCTCTCTCCCAGTTTTACCATGCCCTCAGCCTGCTGGAGGCCCTTCTCTCTCCCAGTTTTACCATGCCCTCAGCCTGCTGGAGGCCCATCTCTCTCCCAGTTTTACCATGCCCTCAGCCTGCTGGAGGCCCATCTCTCTCCCAGTTTTACCATGCCCTCAGCCTGCTGGAGGCCCTTCTCTCTCCCAGTTTTAACATGCCCTCAGCCTGCTGGAGGCCCTTCTCTCTCCCAGTTTTACCATGCCCTCAGCCTGCTGGAGGCCCATCTCTCTCCCAGTTTTACCATGCCCTCAGCCTGCTGGAGGCCCTTCTCTCTCCCAGTTTTACCATGCCCTCAGCCTGCTGGAGGCCCATCTCTCTCCCAGTTTTACCATGCCCTCAGCCTGCTGGAAGCCCATCTCTCTCCCAGTTTTACCATGCCCTCAGCCTGCTGGAGGCCCTTCTCTCTCCCAGTTTTACCATGCCCTCAGCCTGCTGGAGGCCCTTATCTCTCCTAGTTTTACCATGCCCTCACCCTGCTGGAGGCCCTTCTCTCTCCCAGTTTTACCATGCCCTCAGCCTGCTGGAGGCCTATCTCTCTCCCAGTTTTACCATGCCCTCAGCCTGCTGGAGGCCCATCTCTCTCCCAGTTTTACCATGCCCTCAGCCTGCTGGAGGCCCTTCTCTCTCCCAGTTTTACCATGCCCTCGCCCTGCTGGAGGTGTACGAGCTACTTGTCGTTACTATTCTGCTGCTGTATTGTACCACGCACCATGTGGCGGCTTCATTACATTTAAAGGGGATATAAATGTTATCTTTAAACTTTTACTGACTGTACCACTGCTTCTCAAATTAGTGTTTTGTCTGATTTTAATACCAGTTGGATCCCACAACCTACGCCCATGTTCCCTTTTTGAACTTTTTTCATGCGCCTCTCCCAGCCCCGGGCCCCCGCCCGTCTCTCCCCTCAGAGATATTGGTTCCCTAACTTCTGCAGAGAAGTAGGTTGGGCTAAGGGAAAAGTCGTGGTGAGGAGATGACTCCACCGCCGCTCCTCTCCTTTTCATTTGTCAAATTGAATCAATAGGAAGACCAGCTGGATGTCACTACTATCGTCAACAGTATTTTAGCAACACAGTAATACCTCCCTTAAAAAAAAATCTAACAACTGAGAAATGTGAAATAGTTTGAATACTACTGATTCAGAGATGACTCGCCAGGCCAAAGTGACAACAATCAAGTACGTGAGCAATTCAGCCAGAGTCACACAAGGCATTTAGATGGCAATGTACACAATCCATTTTCAAAATAGGACTGAGTAATTGATGAAAAGGTATTTATGGCCAGTGACAATGGGATGGGAGAAAAAGAGAGTCTGTCCGTCCCTCTGACGGCCAGTGTTCAATCTCAGTTAGCTCAGTCAGACCTATGGCATGCCAATCCGAGCGGTTCCCTACTAGCGTTGATGACAGAGGAGCGAATCACTTCTTCAGTAGCATCCCACAAGGCCAGGGTATCTCTGACTTTCAGAGCGAGCGGGGAGGAAGGACAGAATGAGTTGCAGATCTCTCTCGTAAAAGTGACAGCAACAAAAGCCTCGGTTATAAAAAGGAAAGCTCTGGAATCTCCAGGGATACATTTATCTTGTGTACTCAACAGCATCAGTTTTCAAGAGGGAGAGAGCGAGTGTAAAGTGTTACTGCAAGGGGAAGGAGGGAGGGAGGGAAAGGGGGGTGGAATCCCACACCCATTACACTTCCTTGCGGCTATTATTCAAGTGTTAATTCCCTACTGGAGTGTGTTTCAGCTGGCATACATCTCAAAGTGTCTGTAAGGTGAAGTTTCTGTCAAATATTGATGGAATCAAATGCTTTAGAATGAGAGCAATCCACAAAACAAACACACTCAGGTTACGCACAGACACAGACAGACAGACAGACAGACAGACAGACAGACAGACAGACAGACAGACAGACAGACAGACAGACAGACAGACAGACAGACAGACAGACAGACAGACAGACAGACAGACAGACAGACAGACAGACAGACAGACAGACAGACAGACAGACAGACAGACAGACAGACAGACAGACAGACAGACAGACAGACAGACAGACAGGGAGGGAGGGAGGGAGGGAGGGAGAGAGGGAGGGAGGGAGGGAGAGAGGGAGGGAGAGAGGGAGAGAGGGAGAGAGACAGAGATGTTTGACTTTTTGTCTTGGCAGCCTAGTGGTTAGAGCATTGGGCCAGAAAGCAAAATGTTGCTAGATTGAATCCACTAGATGGCATGTCTAAAGTTAGACTGATCCAATGAACCATTTCATTTCTGTTCAAAATGTTGTATCAAGACTTCCCAAATGTGTCTAATTTGTTTATGAATACCTTTTCATCTTCAAAATGGTGCACTCTCCCCAAACAATAGAATGGTATTATTTCACTATAATAGCTACTGTAAATTAGACAGTGCAGTTAGATTAACAAGAATTTAAGCTTTCTGCCAATATCAGATATGTCTATATCCTGGTAAATGTTCTTGTTACTTACAACCTCATGCTAATCGCATTAGCCTATGTTAGCTCAACTGTCCTGTGGAAGGGACACCGATCCCGAAGAGGTTTTAAAATAAAACATCAAAATATATCCAGTGCTGCATACATGTACCATACTCACCTTGCCCACTACCCTACGATACAACACCACACATTAAAATAACCAACATCTCACCACTTCTACAACCATATATCCAAAACACCTCCCCAGCTATACAGACAGCCCCCACGACACACCATATCTCTTGAAACATCTTCCCCAGCTATACAGACAGCCCCCCACCGACACACCATATCTCTTGAAACATCTTCCCCAGCTATACAGACAGCCCCCCCAACACACCATATCTCCTGAAACATCTTCCCCAGCTATACAGACAGCCCCCCACAACACACCATTTCTCCTGAAACATCTTCACACGTTTTATCATTTTATCAAAATCCACCCTAAGGCGCGCAGAGACCATCCCATTAAACAATAGTAAAGGGTCTGTTACCCCCCCCCCCCCACCTTTGACCCTGTTCTTCCTTGTTAGCCAAATAGCCAACTTTGCCTGAGCAAACAGAAAATTCAACAAAACACATTTGGTCTTCTCCTTATTTGAATACCTGTACCCCATTATAAACATCCCAACAGTAAAACACACCCCCAACCTCTCACACAGACGTTCCAATAGAGACATTAATGGCATTAACTTGGAAAACACAGAAAACACATGAATCACAGTTTCACTCATAACACAGAAAGGACAACCCTGCCCGACTCCCGGTCAACCCATGCCAACCAGCTGTTAGTGGCCAGGGCTCCATCAACCCCTTCTCTCCCAGCAGTCGCAGGTCACCCAGCCCTAGTAAACCTGCTACCGTCAGTCACTTCTTCAGGGTGGCCGACTGAACCGATCTCAAAGGGATGGCTGGGTTGTGGAAGATAGGCTCCACCCACACCCCCTTCTTGTGTGGGCCTTAATAGCTGTCAGGGCCTCAACAATGCAGAGTGAAAGTCTGAGAGGCCTGCTGTACTCAGCCTCTCCAACTTCATGAGGAACAGCTGCTGGTCCAACCCTAATCCTCCAGCTCTCATCAGCAGCGCGCATGCTGGTTCCCTCGACATCAGTATGGTACAGCAGTCTCTGCACCGCCTTTAGTCTGAAAGCAGCCTCCCTGCTCTCCAGTTCCACTAGGCCACTTTTGCTCCAGTTTATCTTAGCTGACGAAGCTCCCTCGTACATTTACATTTACATTTAAGTCATTTAGCAGACGCTCTTATCCAGAGCGACTTACAGACTCGTCTCTAGTGCCTGCATATCCTGACCATCACAGAAATGTAATCTGCGTACACTGACACTGCTATGCCTGTCAACACACCCATGTCTGTCCAGCACACTCCCTGCAGTCTCCTTTGTAGCAGACCCAAAAAAGGCTCAATGGCTAGTGTTTATAACTGCCTCAATAGAGGGCAACCTTGTCTAATTCTCCGTCTCACCCAGACTGGCCTACTGAGCCCCTCCCACCTTGACCATACATGACGCCCCAGCATACAACATACATCTTCACATAGGTCAAAATCCTTTCGCCAAATCCAAATACAGACATCACATTAAACAGATACTCATGGTCCACACCATCAAAAGCCTTCTCTTGATCTAAAGAGACCAGTCCAAAGTTAGAACCTCTCGACAAGTCTAACATGTCCCTGATTAAGAACAAGTTGTCCATGAATGAGTGTCCCGGTACACATTATGTCTTGTTCTGGTGTAATATAGAGTCCAGATGGGACTTCAGTCTGTTAGAGAGGACCTTGGGAAATATCTTGTAGTCCGCACAGAGTAATGCCACAGGCCTCCTGTTCTTAAGTTCACACAAGTCCCCTTTTTTGGGCTGCCTGACGGCAGCTCATCACCGACTCTTCCCCGACGCACTTATGCAACGCGCAAAAGAAATTCAGTCCAATTATTCCCCAGAATTCTTTATAAAACTCCACTGGGAGTCCATCGACCCCCGGTGCACGGCCGGGGAACATCTGGGTTACGGCCTCTGCCAGTTAATGGGACAACAGGGGAATGTCCAATTCATCCCTCTGTGCCACAGAGAGCTTAGTTCTGCAAACAAAACCTGAGCACACATAGGATCACACACTTCTGCCTTGGACAAATCAGTATAAAACTCTGCAGTCCACTCCCGCATCTCCCCCACCACGGAGGTCAGACGCCCATCCGAAGGCCGTAGACAATGCATACCCTTGGCTTCATTACTGTATTTCTGAACCAAAGAAGAAGGAGCTGGGAGAATCCATCTCCTTGAGCATGGAGAACCTAGCTGTCACGTGTGCTCCCTCTCCGGCCTCTAGGTCACCATGCTGCTCGTTATGGCGCAAACCTGTCACCATCGTTACGCGCATCAGCGCATAATGACACTCAACTGGACTTCAACACCTCCTTGATTACCTGTCCTATACAGTTAAGGTCGGAAATGACATACACCTTAGTCAAATACATTTAAACTCAGTTTGTCACTATTCCTGACATTTAAGCCAAGTAAACATTCCCTGTCTTAGGTCAGTTAGGATCACCACTTTATTTTAAGAATGTGAAATGTCAGAATAATAGTAGAGAGAAACATTTATTTCAGCTTTGATTCATTTCATCACATTCCCAGTAGGTCAAACGTTTACACACACTCAATTAGTATTTGGTAGCATTGCCCTTTAAATTGGGTCAAACATTTTGGGTAGCCTTCCACAAGCTTCCCACAATACGTTGGGTGAATTTTGTCCCATTCCTCCTGACTGAGCTGGTGTAACTAAAACATGTTTGTAGGCCTCCTTGCTCGAACATGCTTTTTCAGTTCTGCCCACAAATGTTCTATAGGATTGAGGTCAGTGCTTTGTGATGGCCACTCCAATACCTTGACTTTGTTTTGCCAGAACTTTGGAAGTATGCTTGGGGTTATTTTCCATTTGGAAGACCCATTTGCGACCAAGCTTTAACTTCCTGACTGATGTCTTGAGATGTTGCTTCAATATATCCACATAATTTTCCTCCCTCGTGATGCCATCTATTTTGTGAAGTGCACCAGTCCCTCCTGCAGCAAAGCACTCCCACAACATGATGCTGCCGCCCCGTGCTTCATGGTTGGGATGGTGTTCTTCGACTTGCAAGCCTCCCCATTTTTCCTCTAAACATAACAATGGTCATTATGGCCAAACAATTATATTTTTGTTTCCTTCCTGAGCGGTATGACGGCTGCGTGGTCCCATGGTGTTTATACTTGCATACTATTATTTGTACAGATGAACGTGGTATCTTCGGGCATTTGGAAATGGCTCTCAAGGATGAACCAGACTTGTAGATGTCTCCATTTTTTTTCTGAAGTCTTGGCTGATTTCTTTTGATTTTCCCATGATGTCAAGCAAAAATGACTTGTGTCATGCACAAAGTAGATGTCCTATCCAACTTGCCAAAACTATAGTTTGTTAACAAGAAATTAGTGGAGTGGTTGAAAAATTAGTTTTAATGACTCCAACCTAAGTGTATTTAAACTTCCGACTTCAACTGTATTCACACAACACACTCCTATTTCCCACATCTCTCGTGCCATTTATATTAAGCGATCCTACCCAAAGAGTCTCCATAAGTGGGAGAAAAGCCATCAAAGAAAGAGACCAATAGCAAAGCTCAAAATGCCTCCGGGGCCTCCGCCCCAAACACCAGGCAAAGGTTCTTTAGTGCCTATTCCCATCCCAACTCCTTTCTTCTCCCCCTTTTTCCTCTTCCGCATGATACCGTCCTCAATCCCCCCCCCAGTCACTTACACTTCCCCACTATACTCTCCTCATCCACTAGCATAACATGACTAGACCCAGCCTCATCTACACCACCATCCTTAGCATGACTAGTCCCAGCCTCATCTACACTACAATCCATAACATGACTAGTCCCAGCCTCATCTACACCACCATCCATGATATGACTAGACCCAGCGTCATCTACACCACCATCCTTAGCATGACTAGACCCAGCCTCATCTACACCACCATCCTTAGCATGACTAGTCCCAGCCTCATCTACACCACCATCCTTAGCATGACTAGACCCAGCCTCATCTACACCACCATCCATGATATGACTAGACCCAGCATCATCTACACCACCATCCTTAGCATGACTAGACCCAGCGTCATCTACACCACCATCCATAACCTGACTAGACCCAGACTCATCTACACCACCATCAATAACCTGACTAGACCCAGCCTCATCTACACCACCATCCTTAGCATGACTAGACCCAGCCTCATCTACACTACCATCCTTGTCATGACTAGTCCCAGCCTCATCTACACCACCATCCTTAGCATGACTAGTCCCAGCCTCATCTACACCACCATCCATAGCATGACTAGACCCAGACTCATCTACACCACCAACCATAGCATGACTAGACCCAGCGTCATCTACACCACCATCCATAGCATGACTAGACCCAGCGTCATCTACACCACCATCCATAGCATGACTAGACCCAGCGTCATCTACACCACCATCCATAGCATGACTAGACCCAGACTCATCTACACCACCATCAATAACCTGACTAGACCCCGCCTCATCTACACCACCATCCAGGATATGACTAGACACAGCCTCATCTACACCACCATCTATAGCATGACTAGACACAGCCTCATCTACACCACCATCTATAGCATGACTAGACACAGCCTCATCTACACCACCATCTATAGCATGACTAGACTCTGTCCTCTTCCTCCCTAAAAAACAGTGGGTACCGCTAAAACAAATAGTGCATTAACCCTCCAACATAGAAAATACCATTTGAAATGAAAGACCAAGGACAAAATCAATAAAATAAGATAAGACAGAGCCAGCCACACCAAACACTCAAACTCAAAAATGTCCAGCATGCACTGCAAGATCGACAGACAGACAGACAGACAGACAGACAGACAGACAGACAGACAGACAGACAGACAGACAGACAGACAGACAGACAGACAGACAGACAGACAGACAGACAGACAGACAGACAGACAGACAGACAGACAGACAGACAGACAGACAGACAGACAGACAGACAGACAGATAGGAGGGCCAACAGCAGCAAACAAATAAACACAGACACAAAAAGAGAAACATCCTGACGTATGTGCAGGAATTCAGGTAACGCACACACATAAATACACGCATTCACACTTACACAGAGGTGCGTGCACACACACACACACACACACACACACACACACACACACACACACACACACACACACACACACACACACACACACACACACACACACACACACACACACACACACACACACACACACACACACACACACACTCACGCCCCCATACTGTATGGTAGTAAGTGTATTGGGTAGGTGAGTTGACAGTGAGCGAGGTGGAGAGCTCTGTCTGCAGCAGAGCATGTTATTGAGCTCTCTCATGTTCCCCTGTCTGGAGTAAATGGGGCCTTTCTGTAGAACAGTCTGCAGTCACTTCACTCCCACTCTCATGTGACTGCAGCATTAGGCAGGGCTACACACACACACACACACACACACACACACACACACACACACACACACACACACACACACACACACACACACACACACACACACACACACACACACACACACACACACACACACACACACACACACACACACACACACACACACACACACACACACACACCTTGTTGGAACAAACCCTGGCTGGTTAACTGGCCATGATACTCCTGGGACTCAAGTGAACAGTACTCTGAAGTCATTATTCAAGGTTGTTGTGTGTTGTCCATTGCAACCTTGAGTTTTTTCATTTGTGTTACCTGGTACCAGTACAGTTGTTGTATTTCGTTTTGACGCACTATGTCTCGCACGTTTCAATGATGTAACAAGGTGGTCGGGGTTGTGCCATGCCGCGGTTAAGGAGTTAACGTACGCTAATGAGAAAAGATTTGAGACCCCTGCTGACTTAAGGGTTTGATGTGAGACATGAGGGTGCTAATTCTCCAAAGTCTCTCAATAAGTGCAGATTAGCCTCTGCCGAAGCCATGACGATTAGCCTGGCTATCCTCCACTGAAGCCATGATGATTAGCCTGGATATCCTCCACCGAAGCAATGACGATTAGCCTGGCTATCCTCTGCGGAAGCCATGACGATTAGCCTGGCTATCCTCCACCAAAGCCATGACGATTCGCCTGGTTATCCTCCGCGGAAGCCATGACGATTAGCCTGGCTATCCTCCGCCAAAGCCATGACGATTAGCCTGGCTATCCTCCACCGAAGCCATAACGATTAGCCTGGCTATGCTCCACCGAAGCCATGACGATTAGCCTGGCTATCCTCCACCGAAGCCATGACGATTAGCCTGGCTATCCTCCACTGAAGCCATGATGATTAGCCTGGCTATCCTCCACCGAAGCCATGACGATTCGCCTATTTATCCTCAGCGGAAGCCATGACGATTAGCCTGGCTATCCTCCGCCGAAGCCATGACGATTAGCCTGGCTATCCTCCACCGAAGCCATAACGATTAGCCTGGCTATGCTCCACCGAAGCCATGCCGATTAGCCTGGCTATCCTCCGCCGAAGCCATGACAATTAGCCTGACTATCCTCCACCGAAGCCATGACGATTAGCCTGGCTATCCTCCACTGAAGCCATGATGATTAGCCTGGCTATCCTCCACCGAAGCCATGACAATTAGCCTGGCTATCCTCCGCCGAAGCCATGACAATTAGCCTGACTATCCTCCACCGAAGCCATGACGATTAGCCTGGCTATCCCCCACCGAAGCCATGACGATTCGCCTATTTATCCTCCACTGAAGCCATGATGATTAGCCTGGCTATCCTCCACTGAAGCCATGACGATTAGCCTGGCTATCCTCCACTGAAGCCATGACGATTAGCCTGGCTATCCTCCACTGAAGCCATGATGATTAGCCTGGCTATCCTCCACTGAAGCCATGACGATTAGCCTGGCTATCCTCCACCGAAGCCATGACGATTAGCCTGGCTATGCTCCACCGAAGCCATGACGATTAGCCTGGCTATCCTCCACTGAAGCCATGACGATTAGCCTGGCTATCCTCCACTGAAGCCATGACGCCACTAAGCGAGGCTGGTTAAGTGATCACCCAACATGTTAACAAACTAGGTTAGCAAAGCATATTCAGATGAAAAAAGACTGCATTAGGTCCATAATGTCCATTAATCAATCAGAGAAATACTCTTTAAGGCAGTTGTAATCATTTTATAGCCGTAGTGTCATTAATGTACCAATCATAGATTGCCCCTTAAAAGGAATAAAAATAATGTGTCGTTGATGCCATTACTAATTCAATACTGACAAAGCCACATAGTCTGTTTTATACTTAACCAATAAGGCACGAAGGCGTGTGGTATATGGCTAATATACCACGGCTAAGGGCTGTTCTTAAACACAACACAATGCTGAGTGCCTGGATACAGCCCCTAGCCGTGGGTGGTATATTGCCCATATAACACAAACCCCTGAGGTGCATTTCACTGTTGTATTCAGTGCATGTGACAAACACATTTGGATTGGATTTGCCTTATTGCTATTATAAACTGGTCACCAGCGTAACTAAAGCAGTAAAAATAAATGTTTTGTCATACCCGTGTTATACAGTCTGATATACCACAGCTGTCAGCCAATCAGCATTCAGAGCTTGAACCGCCCAGTTTATAAGTAATTATATATTGTAAGATTGATTCATTATTCAAGGCTGAGTTTATAAAGTGCAGCCTTCAAGAATATTTCAACTGTTAAGTTTATGAGAAAAAAAAATGTTGGATAACTTTTTGTGAAGTTTTACACCACATCATCACTTTTCTAGTCACATAAGTTGATTAATAAGAAATGTGTCGGCTGTTTTAACCTTGGTGCCTTGCGCCTTAGTAAGAGAGAGAGAACTAGAGAGAGAGAGAGAGATCCTTGCTCCTTCAATGGCAGTGCTGCTGTTGGGAGTTTGTGTTATCTCTCGCTCTCTCTCTAGCTCTCTCTCTATCGTTCTCCCTCTTTCTCTCTCTCTCTCTCTCTCTAGCTCTCTCTCGCTCCCTCTCTAGCTCTTTTTTTCTCTCTTTCTCTCTCTCTATCGCTCTCTCTCTTTCTCTCTCTCTCTCTCTCTAGCTCTCTCTCGCTCCCTCTAGCTCTTTTTTTCTCTCTAGCGCTCTCTCTATCACTCTCCCTCTTTCTCTCTCTCTCTCTCTCTAGCTCTCTCTCGCTCCCTCTCTAGCTCTTTTTTTCTCTCTTTCTCTCTCTATCGCTCTCTCTCTATCGCTCTCTCTCTTT
>NC_060176.1:75049576-75067076 GCF_021184085.1 Oncorhynchus gorbuscha
TGAATGAAATATTCCTATTAAAATTATTAACTACTTTTTTCTTTACATAGTTGAATGTGCTGACAACAAAAACACACAAAAATTACCAATGGAAATCAAATTTATCAACCCATGGAGGTCTGGATTTGGAGTCACACTCAAAATTAAAGTGGAAAACCACAGGCTGACTACAGGCTGACTACAGGCTGATCCAACTTTGATGTAATGTCCTTAAAACAAGTCAAAATGAGGCTCAGTAGTGTGTGTGGCCTCCACCTGTATGACCTCCCTACAACGCCTGGGCATGCTCCTGATGAGGGGGCGGATGGTGTCCTGAGGGATCTCCTCCCAGACCTGGACTAAAGCATCCGCCAACTCCTGGACAGTCTGTGGTGCAACGTGGCATTGGTGGATGGAGCGAGACATGATGTCCCAGATTTGCTCAATTGGATTCAGGTCTGGGGAACGGGCGGGCCAGTCCATAGCATCAATGCCTTCCTCTTGCAGGAACTGCTGACACACTCCAGCCACATGAGGTCTAGCATTGTCTTGCATTAGGAGGAACCCAGGGCCAACCGCTCCAGCATATGGTCTCACAAGGGGTCTGAGGATCTCATCTCGGTACCTAATGGCAGTCAAGCTACCTCTGGCAAGCATATGGAGGCCCCCCAAAGAAATGCCACCCCACACCATGACTGACCCACCGCCAAACCGGTCATGCTGGAGGATGTTGCAGGCAGCAGAACGTTCTCCGCGGCGTCTCCAGACTCTGTCACTCTGTCACACGTGCTCAGTGTGAACCTGCTTTCATCTGTGAAGAGCACAGGGCGCCAGTGGCGAATTTGCCAATCTCTGTGTTCTCTGGCAAATGCCAAACGTCCTGCACAGTGTTGGGCTGTAAGCACAACCCCCACCTGTGGACGTCGGGCCCTCATACCACCCTCATGGAGTCTGTTTCTGACCGTTTGAGCAGACACATGCACATTTGTGGCCTGCTGGAGGTCATTTTGCAGGGCTCTGGCAGTGCTCCTCCTGCTCCTCCTTGCACAAAGGCGGAGGTAGCGGTCCTGCTGCTGGGTTGCTGTCCTCCTACGGCCTCCTCCATGTCTCCTGATGTACTGGCCTGTCTCCTGGTAGCGCCTCCATGCTCTGGACACTACGCTGACAGACACAGCAAACCTTCTTGCAACAGCTCGCATTGATGTCCATCCTGGATGAGCTGCCCTACCTGAGCCACTTGTGTGGGTTGTAGACTCCGTCTCATGCTACCACTTAGGTGAAAGCACCGCCAGCATTCAAAAGTGACCAAAACATCAGCCAGGAAGCATAGGAACTGAGAAGTGGTCTGTGGTCACCACTTGCAGAACCACTCCTTTATTGGGGGTGTCTTGCGAATTGCCTATAATTTCCTCCTGTTGTCTATTCCATTTGCACAACAGCATGTGAAATTGATTGTCAATCAGTGTTGCTTCCTAAGTGGACAGTTTGATTTCACAGAAGTGTGATTGACTTGAAGTTACATTGTGTTGTTTAAGTGTTCCCTTTATTTTTTTGAGCAGTGTATATATATATTTTTAATCTCTATTTAACTAGGCAAGTCAGTTAAGAACAAATTCTTATTTACAATGACGTCTACCGGGGAACAGTGGGTTAACTGCCTTGTTCAGGGGCAGAACGACAGATTTTTACCTTTTCAGCTCGGGGATTCAATCCAGCAACCTTTCGGTTACTGGCCCAACGCTCTAACAACTAGGCTACTTGCTGCCCCAAATAATAATAATAATAATAACAACAATAATAATAATAATAATAATAACAACAATAATAATAATAATAATAACAATAATAATAATAATAATAATAACAACAATAATAATAATAATAATAACAACAATAATAATAATAATAATAACAACAATAATAATAATAATAATAACAACAATAATAATAATAATAATAATAATAACAACAATAATAATAATAATAACAACAATAATAATAATAATAATAATAATAACAACAATAATAATAATAATAATAATAATAACAACAATAATAATAATAATAATAATAATAACAACAATAATAATAATAATAATAATAATAATAACAACAATAATAATAATAATAATAATAATAACAACAATAATAATAATAATAATAATAATAATAACAACAATAATAATAATAATAATAATAATAACAACAATAATAATAATAATAATAATAATAACAACAATAATAATAATAATAATAATAATAACAACAATAATAATAATAATAATAATAATAACAACAATAATAATAATAATAATAATAATAATAACAACAATAATAATAATGATAATGTGCCAAGAGCCTAAAATCTCAGCCTAAACACTTCCGCTGCTTTAGCCTTTCAGATTTACAGGGAGCCATTTATTTTCTGAGGGAAAATTATGAAAATGTATTTTCTGAGGGAGATTTATGGTGCGAGGCAGACTTTGTAATGCAGGTGTGTTGTGAAGCATCAGACACAGAAGAGATATTGCAGCTACTCTAGGATTGATGGAGGCAGCCTGAGACCTATACCTCACTCAATCTGCATGTAGCACAGACAGATACACACACACATACAATTACTCCTAACCCATCCACAACTGTTTGACTATATGTGATAAAGTGAAAATCTGAGCTCCCCACCCGACCCTAACCCGACCCTAACCCGACCCTAATCCGACCCTAATCCGACCCTAACCCGACCCTAACCCGACCCTAATCCAACCCTAACCCGACCCTAACCCGACCCTAATCCAACCCTAACCCAACCCTAACCCGACCCTAACCCACTAATATAGAAAATGCACAGTTACATTTTTTTGTCCTTTTTGCCTTAGTGGATCGACGTTAGCATTTGGCGATTGGCGTGTATTTGCAGTGAGTACATTTAGAAAATCTATAACTAACATTTCTTGTTGGACAAATTCAGGTTTCGTCCATTTGCTTTTGTTTGGTTCTTAGTGGATACACCACAGGAGTTTGCCTCAGGACTTTACATGGCAATGCCCATTTCTGATAGAATTGGGGGAAATAATAATTTCTGAGATATTGGGACAACATTGCTGTGTAGAGTAAATCCATACATATATATATATATTATAACTAGATTGGGATTAAATTAGCCAGCACCAAGGTGGATGATCCCCAGACATTCTCTTCGCTGTAGAACTGTGACTCGCAGCAGATAGAGTGTATAGACCTAGACCGACGCACCCCCTCTCTCAATACTAACGATAATGAAGACACTAATGTGGATTGTAATTACGCCTGTGTATTTTCTCACTGATTGAAAGTGCCTCTAACCAACACATCTCTGTTCATTTTCCCAGGCTGTATTATTCTCCTGTAGTCTCATAATGTAAACCAGGGTGACAATAACAACAATAGCAGCAGTGGCAGCCTGGCGTGTTGCCGGCTGGGGCATTAGTGTCACTTCTTTATTGAGTTGTAATGGTCATGAAGAACTCACATTAGCAACACTCTTTTACTTCCTCGCTATTCGATATCCGTCTCCCTCCCTCCCTCCTCCCTCCTCACCCATACACAGTCACGTTGTAAACAGCAGCAGCCCAGCTGCCGACCGAAATGGCGTGTGCATCAGCAGGGACCTCTGGGTATTCCTCCCTCCATGTGTCATAAAACGTTTCCCGAAATAAAGAGACAAGCTGGTGTGTGGCGTCCGAGCCCCGCCCCCCAGCCCTCTCTGTAAACCGTGGCGACACAGTGGCCTATACGTAAACACTTCCTGCATGTTCTCCTCCACTCGTCCTCCGCATGAGCGTCTCTCCAGGCCAACTCTCACCCTCTGAACTTTTGACCCCGACTGATGATGTCATCCGGGAACTGGATCGTTTGTCAAGTCATCCGGCTGTTTTTCCTGTCCCTCTGTGTTGGTTGGTGCTGTGTATATACTCCCTAACACCTTACACCATCAACTCAGCCCAGCTTCTAATGAGGTGCAATTTATCTGTTAATTGTTTAATGATGACAATGACAATGAGGCAATGTCATCATTTGTTCACATCAACTACATTATTAGTCAACTAATGTACACCATATAGACATACAGTGGCTTCAAACAATTTCACAGCCCTTGACTTATTCCACATTTTGTTGTGTTACAGCCTGAATTCTAAATGGATGAAAATAAATTAAAACATCTCACCCATCTACACATAACACCCTATAATGACAACGTTAACACATTTTATCAGATATTTTTGTACATTTCTTGAAAATGAATATTCACATCCCTGAGTCAAAACATGGTCAAATCAATTTTGGCAGCGATTACAGATGTGTCGTTCTGGATCTCTAAGAGCTTTAAACACCTGGATTTTACAATAAGCGCACATTATTATTTAAATAATTATTCAATCTCTGTCAAGTTTGTTGTTGATCATTGCTAGACAGCCATTTTTAAGTCTTGCCATAGCTTTTCAATCAGATTAAAGTCCAACTGTAACTACAGTAGGCCACTCAGGAATGTTGATTGTAACTCCAGTGTATATTTGGCCTTGTGTTTTGGGTTGTTGTCCTGCTAAAAGGTGAATTTGTCTCCCAGTGTCTGTTGGAAAGCAGACTGAACCTGCTTTTCCTCTAGGAGTTTTCCTGTACGAAGCTTTATTCCATTACTAATCACTGTTCAACTGTGGGACCTTAGAAATAATTGAACGTGTAGGGTACAGAGATGAGGTAGTCATTCAAAAATCATGATAAACACTATTATTGCACACAAGAGTCCTTGCAACTTATTATGTGACTTGTTAAGCACAGTTTTACTCCTGAACTTATTTAGCCTTGGCATAATGAAGGGGTTGAATACTTATTGACTCAAGACATTTCAGATTTTCATTTTGTATTAATTTGTAAACATTTCTAAAAACTTAATTCCACTTTGTCGTTATGGGGTATTGTGTGTAGGCCAGTGACCAAACATCTCAATTTAATCCAAATTCAGGCTCTAACAAAACAAAATGTGTAAAACTCCAAGGGGTGTGAATGATCTCTGAAGGCACGGTATATGCAAAGCAACACTATAGCGCTATAGAAGTACGTCGTCGCCATTGGTGTACCACGGAACCAATTTATTCAGAGACCAAAACACTACTTTTCCCCGCAATTTCTGAATCAGTGCCACGTTTGGGAAGGCACCTTTGAACTCATGTTTGGTGGGAGTTGGATTGTGCATTCCGCCAGTGACCCAGCTGCAGAATGAGTTTAATGAAGGCCTGCCCTCCCAGCTGAGAAATAGGGGGTGGGTAGGGAGGGAGGGAGAAAGGGAGGGAGTAAGGGAGGGAGGGAGGGAGGGTGAGAGAGAGGGGGGGTAGGTAGAAAAGGAGGGAGAGAGAGAGAGGAGAGAGAGAGGGGGTAGGAAGAAAGGGAGGGAGAGAGGATAGGGAGAAAGGGAGTGAGAGAGAGAGGGGGGTAGGGAGAAAAGAGAGAGAGAGAGAGAGAGAGAGAGAGAGAGAGAGAGAGAGAGAGAGAGAGAGAGAGAGAGAGAGAGAGAGAGAGAGAGAGAGAGAGAGAGAGAGAGAGAGAGAGAGAGAGAGAGAGAGAGAGAGAGAGAGAGAGAGAAGATAGGGAGAAAGCCTAGTGGTTAGAGCGTTGGAATAGTAACCGGAAGGTTGTGAGTTCAAACCCCCGAGCTGACAAGGTACAAATCTGTCGTTCTGCCCCTGAACAGGCAGTTAACCCACTGTTCCCAGGCCGTCATTGAAAATAAGAATTTGTTCTTAACTGACTTGCCTGGTAAAATAAAGGTAAAAAATAAAATAAAAAATAAAAAAAGGGAGGGAGAGAGAGAGAGAAGATAGGGAGAAAGGGATGGAGAGAGAGAGAAGATAGGGAGAAAGGGAGGGAGAGAGAGAGAGAGAAGATAGGGAGAAAGGGAGGAGAGAGAGAGAGAAGATAGGGAGAAAGGGATGGAGAGAGAGAGAGAGAAGATAGGGAGAAAGGGAGGGAGAGAGAGAGAGAAGATAGGGAGAAAGGGAGGGAGAGAGAGAGAGAGAAGATGGGGAGAAAGGGAGGGAGAAAGGGAGGGAGAGAGAGAGAGATGAGCAGCCAGTCAGCACTCTGACTATGATTCATTATAATATGTACCTCTTCAGTGAGACAGCTGCCCACCTCACTGCTGCAGTGACAAATGTACGACACAGGTCTAACTCAAGCACACTGAAAGAGAAATGCTAATTCTGTCGATTACAACATTTTTCTACAGGAGCAAATGTGCTGTGATAAAAGTGAATGTGTAATACTATGATTTTGTAGTATACTGTATACCAAATACTGTCCATATGAATGAGGAATGGTGGAATGTGGTCTCCAATAAGCTGTGTCTGAGTTTATTGACATATCTTTAACTCTATAGATGTCCCTGTTCGTCAAACTGTGAACCGCCACACTCTTTCTCTATCTCTCCCACTCCTCCTCTCTCTTTCTCTATCTCTCCCACTCCTCTTCTCTCTTTCTCTATCTCTCCCACTCCTCTTCTCTCTTTCTCTATCTCTCCCACTCCTCTTCTCTCTTTCTCTATCTCTCCCACTCCTCCTCTCTCTTTCTCTATCTCTCCCACTCCTCCTCTCTCTTTCTCTCTCTCCAACTCCTCCTCTCTCTTTCTCTATCTCTCCCACTCCTCCTCTCTCTTTCTCTATCTCTCCCACTCCTCTTCTCTCTTTCTCTATCTCTCCCACTCCTCTTCTCTCTTTCTCTATCTCTCCCACTCCTCTTCTCTCTTTCTCTATCTCTCCCACTCCTCTTCTCTCTTTCTCTCTCTCCCACTCCTCCTCTCTCTTTCTCTCTCTCTCTCTCTCACTCCTCCTCTCTCTTTCTCTCTCTCTCTCTCTCTCACTCCTCTCTCTTTCTCTCTCTCTCTCTCACTCCTCCCTCTCTTTCTCTCTCTCTCTCTCTCCCCTCTCTCTCTCTCACTCCTCCCCTCTCTTTCTCTCTCACTCCTCCCCTCTCTTTCTCCCTCACTCCTCCCCTCTCTTTCTCCCTCACTCCTCCCCTCTCTTTCTCTATCTCTCCCTCACTCCTCCCCTCTCTTTCTCTATCTCTCCCACTCCTCCTCTCTCTTTCTCTATCTCTCCCACTCCTCCTCTCTCTTTCTCTATCTCTCCCACTCCTCCTCTCTCTTTCTCTATCTCTCCCACTCCTCCTCTCTCTTTCTCTATCTCTCCCACTCCTCCTCTCTCTATCTCTCCCACTCCTCCTCTCTCTTTCTCTATCTCTCCCACTCCTCCTCTCTCTATCTCTCCCACTCCTCCTCTCTCTTTCTCTATCTCTCCCACTCCTCCTCTCTCTTTCTCTATCTCTCCCACTCCTCCTCTCTCTTTCTCTCCCACTCCTCCTCTCTCTTTCTCTATCTCTCTCACTCCTCCCGTCTCTTTTTCTCTATCTCACTCCTACTCCTACCAACCTCCACTCTCTCCCTCTACCCTCTATCCCTCCTCCATATAGATATCCGTGGGATCCAGGACTTCCTGGACAAGACGTCTCAGCAGGGCATGGACGTGTCGCTGCAGAAGGTGGAGTCCAACATCAACATGATGATCACCAGCATGTTCAGAACCATGAGGGTGGAGGAGCTCCACCGCTACCGGGACACGCTGCGCCGGGCCGTGCTCTTCATGAGTCCCATCACCGCCAAGGCCTTTATCACTGAGGTACACACACACACACACACACACACACACACACACACACACACACACACACACACACACACACACACACACACACACACACACACACACACACACACACACACACACACACACAAATGTTCACACCCCCATGCACATGCAGGCCGGCATATCCACCCACCCACCCCCACCCACCCCCCCCACACACACACACACACACACACACACACACACACACACACACACACACACACACAAATGTCCACACACCCATGCACATGCATGCCAGGATGTCCACCCACCCACTCACACACACACACACACACACACACACACACACACACACACACACACACACACACACACACACACACACACACACACACACACACACACACACACACACACACACACACACACACACACACGTTTACATACACACACACACATGTCCACACACCCATGCAGGCCGGCATATCCACACACACACACACACACACACACACACACACACACACACACACACACACACACACACACACACACACACACACACACACACACACACACACACACACACACACACACACACGTTTAAATACACACACAAATGTCCACACCCCCATGCACATGCAGGCCAGCATATCCACCCACCCACCCCCACACACACACACACACACAAATGTCCACACACCCATGCACATGCATGCCAGGATGTCCACCCACCCACTCACACACACACACACGTTTACATACACACACACATGTCCACACACCCATGCACATGCAGGCCGGCATATCCACACACACACACACACACACACACACACACACACACACACACACACACACACACACACACACACACACACACACACACACACACACACACACACACACACACACACACACACACACACACACACACACACACACACACACACACACACACACACACACACACACACACACACAGTAACGGTTTTGACTTGAGGTTATTATTTATAGGGGTGCCAGGTAGGTTGTGCCTACCAGAGAAAACATTGGTTTCTCCTTTTAGTTTGGGTGGGAATGAGTCCCATCTGGTCCGTCAAGTCTACACCAATACAAAGGACTCATGTAAAAGTCAGGATGGAAATAAACTTTTCATAAACCCTTAAAACATTGGAAAGAACTTCCAAAACAACTATATTCTTTTGTGTGGGTTGTATTAACAACATCAAGGATTACGCACACATATAATATAACACAATGAGTTCTGGTTCCTCCAGAAATGTCCTGTACCTCGGGCCTAAAAAGAGTCCAGCCCGGTAAAGGAGTTCAGTGAACTCAAGTGACTTTTGTCACGCAATGTTTGTCCGTTCATTCCGTGTAGCTAAACCCAGTATTAAACATACAATCAATATAACAATTATTTTACCACAGAACTTTAAAGCGTATCAACTCTTAATTAAGTCCTCAACTACAACTAACTACATAAATCACAGTATACATCACATCCAAACAAATGAAATACCGTATACAAAAAGGTGGTAGTCAGTCGGTCAGTCAGACAATCCAATCCGCCAATAGATCTCCCGCGGAGAAAGGCCACGAAGAACGGAGAGGTGTAGTCCAGGGACGCAAAGAGTGGATCCGATCCTGGGTAAACTCTCTTAGGCTACAAAACACACGTTTAACGGCAACAAAACAAACGGAATAGAGAAGCTTCGGAACTGAGGGTTGAACACATCCTCATGCACGTCTCCATCACAACCCCCCTTTTGCGCAGCTAATGCTGGCTATTTAATTGGGAATTAAAGGGAAAGCGCCCCATTGGAAGGAGCTGCACTGGGACGGTTCAGAAAAATTCAGGGTCATCACAACACCCATGCACATGCAGGCCGGGATATCCACCCACCCCCACACACACGCACACACACACGCACGCACGCACGCACACACACACACACACACACACACACACACACACACACACACACACACACACACACACACACACACACACACACACACACACACACACACACACACACACACACACACACACACACACACACACACGTTTACATACACACACACACATGTCCACACACCCATGCACATGCAGGCTGGCATATCCACCCACCCACACCCACCCACCCACACACACACACACACACGAATACTACTTACTTTTCAACATTATCACTAATATACCTAATGAAGTCAGTCATTGAAACACTCAGACTAATACATCTTAAAAGGTTATTATCTTAAAATGAGGTCATATTGTTCTATTATCAGGCTTGTGACAGGCATCTAGTGCCTTTTTCTGAAGAACAAAGACATCCCTCATGACAGACACCTCAAATGGCATCCTATTTCCTTTATAGTGCACTAGCCTAGGGCCTTTTAATCACGGCCTTTAGAGTGCCGTTTGGGACACACTCCTCTCTCTTTATCAATGAGAAAGTAGTAATGGGCTTTTCTCTATATTTTATTCATACTGTGTGAAACATGAGACAAGTGCAAGTGTAGTACAATGTGTAAGGAATATAATTACTTTACATTTTTAATGATATGGAATTCAAACAAGAGGGGTTAGCTTCTTCGTTAATCCCATGTAGGATTTGCTCTTATCGTAATTACAACATGACCTCATGAATCCAACTGGAGGATGGAGAGTAGTGCAAAGGAGAGGATAGGATAGGAGAGGAGAGGAGTGGGGAGGAGGGAGAGGAGAGGAGAGGAGTGGGGAGGAGAGGAGAGGAGTGGGGAGGAGAGGAGTGGAGAGGAGAGGAGTGGAGGGAGGAGAGGAGAGGAGAGGAGTGGGGAGGAGAGGGAGTGGAGAGGAGAGGAGTGGAGAGGAGAGGAGAGGAGTGGAAAGGAGAGGAGAGGAGTGGAGTGGAGAGGAGAGGAGAGGAGAGGAGAGGAGAGGAGAGGAGTGGGGAGGAGAGGAGGGAGAGAGGGAGAGGAGAGGAGAGGAGAGGAGAGGAGTGGAGTGGAGAGGAGAGGAGAGGAGTGGAGAGGAGAGAGGAGTGGGGAGGAGAGGAGTGGAGAGGAGTGGAGTGGAGAGGAGAGGAGAGGGAGTGGGGAGGAGAGGAGTGGAGAGGAGTGGGGAGGAGAGGAGAGGAGTGGAGAGGAGAGGAGAGGAGTGGAGAGGAGAGGAGAGGAGTGGTGGAGTTGAGTGGAGTGGAGTGGAGTGGAGTGGATAAGAGAGGAGGGTAGTGGAGAGTAGTGAAAAGGAAAGGAGAGTAGTGGAGAGAAGAGGGGTGGGGAAGGAGAGGAGTAGAGTAGAGATAAGATGAAATTGGAGGAGAGGAGAGGAATGGATAAGCAATTAGAGGAGAGGAGTGGCGGGGAGAAGAGAGAGTGGAGAGGAGAGAAGAGGAAAGGAGTGGAGATGAGAGTGGAGAGGAGTGGTCAGGAAAGGAGAGGAGTAGAGAGGAGAGTAGAGTAGAGAGGAGGAGAGAGGAAAGGAGATGAGTGGAGAGGAAAGCAATTGAGAGGAGAGGAGTTGAGAGGATAGGGGAGAATAGGAAAGGAGTGGAGAGGATATGAGTGGAGAGAAGAGGAAAGGAGTGGAGAGGAGAGAATGGGAAAGAAGTGGAGAGGAGTGGGGAGGAAAGGAGAAGAGTAGAGTGGAGATGAGAGGAGAGGGGTGGAGATGAAATTAGAGGAGAGGAGTGTCGGGGAAAAGAGAAAAGGAGTGGATATGAGAGTGGAGAGGAGCGGTCAGGAGTAGAGAGGAGAGTAGAGTAGAGAGGAGGAGAGAGGAAAGGAGAGGAGTGGAGAGAAGCGGTCAGGAGTAGAGAGGAGAGTAGAGTAGAGAGGAGGAGAGAGGAAAGGAGAGGAGTGGAGAATAGAGTGGAGATGAAAGCAATTGAGAGGAGAGGAGTTGCGAGGATAGGGGAGAATAGGAAAGGAGTGGAGAGAATAGAAGAGGACATGGGTGTAGAGGAGATGAGTGGAGAGAAGAGGAAAGGAAAGGAGTGCAGAGGAGTGGAGAGAAGAGGAAAGGAGAGAAGAGTAGAATGGAGATGGGTGGAGAGGAGAGAAGAGAAGAGGAAAGGAGTGGAGAGGAGTGGAGAGAAGAGGAAAGCAAAGGAGTGGAGAGGAGAGGAAAGGAGGAGAGTGAAGAGGAGTGGTCAGGAGAGGAGAGGAGTAGAGAGGAGAGTGGAGTGGAGAGGAGAGTAGAGGAAGTTAGTGGATAGGGGACAAGAGGAAAGGAGTGGTGAGGAGTGGAGAGGAGAGTAGAGGATAGGGGAGAAGAGGAAAGGAGTGGTGAGGAGTGGAGAGGAGAGTAGAGGAAATGAGTGGATAGGGGAGAAGAGGAAAGGAGTGGAGATGAGTGGAGAGGAGAGGAGATGAAAGAAGAGGAGTGGAGGGGAGAGGAGAGGAGTGGAAAGGGGAGGATGGGATATCAGTGGACGGCACAGGTCCCATAGGTAGTGGTAATAGGGGGTCAGGACATGGCCTGGGGTCTGCTTCGTAACCACCTCAGGGAGCACTTGACATTTCCATGGGTGGAGACGCAGAAAGGTTGCCCTCAAGAGATGCCTGCTGTTCAATCCTCATCGATTTGCACGTGGGATCAAATGAGGTTTTCTGAGAACTCACAAGGTAGAATTTATAATCCAAAATGTTTTGGTTGACACATCCTCTAAAGGGATGTCCTGTTTCACGGTGAGATAGCATAAGATGGATACCGATTTGTAGATAAAATGGATGACAAGATCTATCTGGCTTTATCAAGTTTATTTGTTGAAGTAATTTGTTTCAAGAGGGCCTAACAAAATGCATTAGGCTCTTCTGCTAGATGAAAACAGATTGTAGCCAGGGCTCACTACCCCTCTTTTCCTGTGGGTGTGTGCTTGCGTGTGTGCGTTGACGGTATATGTGTGTAGTTTGTAGGGTAGTGTGTGTGTGTGCCTACCTGTGCGTAGTGTGTGTGTGTGTTTCTCTAACACAGCAGGAAGGACTGTTAAACATCTGTTTGCTCCACACGCTAGCATAGGCACATTTCTCACCCTAAACAGTCTGTAGACACACACACACATAAAACTAATTTATGTGATTTTATGCGTTACTTAATCCTTTGGTTAGCTCTGTCTGCTTGGTTTTATTGCCAACACATGGGCCTGTATCAAATAACGACTAGACTATTTGCCCTCCTCCTGCACCTTACTTGCATTGTGAATAAGATCGCGACAGAAGAATCGACTTACACTGAAAACATATTCATGATTTGGGTATTATACATTTGTATTCCTAATGAATGGATGACTAGATTATTGGCGTGATGTTATCGGAATTGAGGAATTACTTAGATGCCTATATGAGAAACCACTTCAAATGAAGTCATTTGAATGATTTATGTTCATGATTAGTGTAGAATGAAAGTCATCAGTGAGTGACACCAAGGGGATTTGCACCATCTGTTTATGTTGTATCAATGTGAAGTGGTTGAGACAATGCAGAAGATGCTCTTTAGAAAAGGCTTCTGGAACGATTGCAATAAGTCTACAGAGTTTGAAATCCATATCCTCTCAAGTACTTCTTTGATATCTCGAGAGTATGAATTTTGCCATTTGATGTCCTTACTTTGAAATATTAAAATGATCTCAGCTTGAGAGTTTCTCATATCTAAAATGAAATCATATTATGACATGCCCTCTTCCTAATAACCCTCCAATATTTTTTGTTAAAGATTTCCTCAAAAGAGCAGGCCTGAAAACATGCATTGATGTAGAAATATGTTGGACATAGTGGAAATGTGCTTAACCAAGAGATGCAGAATTAGCTAATGTGGACAATAGTTTTTAGAGGACTAGCTGGTTTGTTGACATGGGGTATGTGTGGGACGGTGTGGGACGGTGTGGGACAGCCACCTATCCCCTACTGTATATAGGGCACTACTTCTAACCAGGGCCTACTGTAGTTAGGGGTAGTGCCCTATGTAGGACATTTAAATCCCAATCTGGACCTTGAAGCCAGTACCACTGCTGATTATCATTGTTCTCCTCTAATAAAGGACGGATTTAGACCTGAGACACCAGGTGGGTGCAATTCATTATCAGGTAGAACAGAAAACCAGCAGTACTCCGGAACCGGAGCACTGATTTCAATACTCCTGGTATAGGGAACAGAACAGCCACGTTCTACAACAGAGTGAGGGAGACAGAAACTCTCTAAGGGAAGATAGGAGACTTATGACATGCTCACAATGCCTTGAGGAAAACAGTCAGTGACCAATCCATCAATGACCCTATGAATTGTCCCTGAATTGTCCCTGACTTATTCCCTGAATTATCCCCTGAATTATCCCCTGAATTGTCCCTGAATTATCCCCTGAATTATCCCCTGAATTGTCCCTGAATTATCCCCTGAATTGTCCCTAAATTATCCCCTGAATTATCCCCTGAATTGTCCCTGAATTATCCCCTGAATTATCCCCTGAATTATCCCTGAATTATCCCCTGAATTATCCCCTGAATTATCCCTGAATTATCCCCTGAATTATCCCTGAATTATCCCCTGAATTATCCCCTGAATTATCCCCTGAATTGTCCCTGAATTATGCCCTGAATTATCCCCTGAATTGTCCCTGAATTGTCCCTGAATTATCCCCTGAATTATCCCCTGAATTATGCCCTGAATTATGCCCTGAATTATCCCCTGAATTATCCCTGAATTATCCCCTGAATTATCCCCTGAATTATCCCTGAATTATCCCTGAATTATCCCCTGAATTATCCCCTGAATTATCCCCTGAATTATCCCCTGAATTATGCCCTGAATTATCCCTGAATTATCCCTGAATTATCCCTGAATTATCCCTGAATTATCCCCTGAATTATCCCCCTGAATTATCCCCCTGAATTATCCCTGAATTATCCCCTGAATTATCCCCTGAATTATCCCCTGAATTATCCCTGAATTATCCCTGAATTATCCCTGAATTATCCCTGAATTATCCCTGATCCCTGAATTATCCTGAATTATCCCTGAATTATCCCTGAATTATCCCTGAATTATCCCTGAATTATCCCCTGAATTATCCCCTGAATTATCCCCTGAATTATCCCCTGAATTATCCCTGAATTATCCCCTGAATTATCCCTGAATTATCCCTGAATTATCCCCTGAATTATCCCTGAATTATCCCTGAATTATCCCCTGAATTATCCCTGAATTATCCCTGAATTATCCCTGAATTATCCCTGAATTATCCCTGAATTATCCCTGAATTATCCCCTGAATTATCCCTGAATTATCCCTGAATTATCCCCTGAATTATCCCCTGAATTATCCCTGAATTATCCCTGAATTATCCCTGAATTATCCCCTGAATTATCCCTGAATTATCCCTGAATTATCCCTGAATTATCCCCTGAATTATGCCCTGAATTATCCCTGAATTATCCCTGAATTATCCCCTGAATTATCCCCTGAATTAGCCCCTGAATTGTCCCTGAATTGTCCCTGAATTATCCCTGAATTATCCCCTGAATTATCCCTGAATTATGCCCTGAATTATCCCCTGAATTATCCCTGAATTATCCCTGAATTATGCCCTGAATTATCCCCTGAATTATCCCCTGAATTATCCCTGAATTATGCCCTGAATTATCCCCTGAATTATCCCTGAATTATGCCCTGAATTATCCCTGAATTATCCCCTGAATTATCCCCTGAATTATCCCCTGAATTATGCCCTGAATTATCCCTGAATTATCCCTGAATTATCCCTGAATTATGCCCTGAATTATCCCTGAATTATCCCCTGAATTATCCCCTGAATTATGCCCTGAATTATCCCTGAATTATCCCTGAATTATCCCTGAATTATCCCCTGAATTATCCCTGAATTATCCCTGAATTATCCCCTGAATTATCCCTGAATTATCCCTGAATTATCCCTGAATTATCCCCTTGATTATCCCTGAATTATCCCCTGAATTATCCCCTGAATTATCCCCTGAATTATCCCCTGAATTATCCCTGAATTATCCCTGAATTATCCCTGAATTATCCCCTGAATTATCCCTGAATTATCCCCTGAATTATCCCCTGAATTATCCCTGAATTATCCCTGAATTATCCCCTGAATTATCCCCTGAATTATCCCTGAATTATCCCCTGAATTATCCCCTGAATTATCCCCTGAATTATCCCCTGAATTATCCCTGAATTATCCCCTGAATTATCCCCTGAATTATCCCCTGAATTATCCCCTGAATTATCCCTGAATTATCCCTGAATTATCCCCTGAATTATCCCTACATTTTATACATTGCACGAGCCCATTTCTAAATGATAATGATCCCATAATAAGCCATTGGCAAATTGAAAGTGTGGCACAGATTGGATGTGTTTCATTACTAAATAACTACAGAGTATTTTGGAGCTGACAGCAAACTGTTTCTTGTATGAACTTGATTGATGTTATCATCAGAAGTTGGAACACCCAAGGGAGCGTTTCAAAAACACAAATAAACAGAGACAGGCATTAATGCTTTTGACGTTTTTTTGTTATCACAAGATGATTCTCGAGTGCAAATGGAAGAAAGGCTCTCTACTTTTATCGCCATGCTGGATCGTTATCTATGGAGCTCCCAGATAGGGATTGTAGCCCTTCAAGATGAATGCCAGCCATCTAAAAATCCTCTAACATTCCTTTTCTCATTCCAAAATCACATTTCAGAACACAACACTGGCTGGCAAGCTTGTAATCACTTAGTTTCCATCGCAGGTCAGAGAAACAAGCGCCGTTTGTTTTTGGTGTTGGGCCTCTCGGTGCCAGCACTCCTTTGGTGAATGAGATAATAAGAGTCCAAAATCTTATGAAGAAGCTGTCTGAAGCTATTTCAAACATTCAAGTTGTAAGACTAACAGATGATGTCTGACAGAAATCCCAAACTGGTCCTGGGAAACTCCCAGTGTTAGTCTATATTAGGCTTGTTTTGGGCTGGGGGAGTGGAGACTGTTGGCAACCGGGTGAGTGTGAGGTGATGTGTGTGTGTGTGTGTGTGTGTGTGTGTGTGTGTGTGTGTGTGTGTGTGTTGTGTGTGTGTTGTGTGTGTGTGTGTGTGTGTGTGTGTGTGTGTGTGTGTGTGTGTGTGTGTGTGTGTGTGTGTGTGTGTGTGTGTGTGTGTGTGTGTGTGTGTGTGTGTGTGTGTGTGTGTGTGTGTGTGTGTGTGTGTGTGTGTGTGTACATACAGTATGTGCTTTGGATGTGAAGTGTGATGTTGACAGACGGGGGGACCTGACACTAATGACACTACTAGTCTGGTGGAGTCACTGAGAGGTCATCCAAACAGACAGAGGGACATGGAAGGAGGTGTCGGGGAGGTGAGGCGAGGGAGGCCGTGTCCTCAGCCGCTGCCTCTCTTTCCGTCACTACCAGTGAAGTGTGTGTCCGACAGGTGTCAGGGACAGATGTCCGTCACGCTGATGGTGACAGCCTGACAGCTGGACAGGGAGTGTTAGAAAACAGTCTCTCTCTGGAGATAATTGCTCATACAGCTGACAACACCAACACCAACACAACAGAGAGGTAGTGTTTCCGCTGGCTCTGCTGTATTACAGTGATAAGAAGTCCTGTAGCTCTGTCTGATTAAGTTAAGTCAGTACTGTTGTTGTTGTTGTGTACCATCAGTATGAGATCGACTCCAGTCCAAGGGGCAGAGAATCAGTCTCCCCGGGCTGTCAGGGCAGACTAGCTGCTGTTTCCCAGTACACACACCCCTACCTCTCTACAATGATTTGGATGAGGAACAGCTATCTCTGTGTGGGCCGTGTGACTGGTCACTTTATCTCAAGGTAACAGTTAGACGGATGGCCCCTGTCAGACA